>NC_041390.1:390884728-390922391 GCF_002162155.2 Triticum dicoccoides | reverse complement strand
TCATCTGTCTGTGAATCCTCCTCCGAGGAGCTATCCGTAACCAGTGAGATATGCGCTTTGTTAGATAGCATAGTCTACTCTGAAGACCTTGTTTTCACTCCAGAATTTGCCATCATCGTGTCAAATGGCTGATGCACACGAAGAGCAGTTGAATGTAATAACATTGTTGACAAATGTAATATGTAACAAAAAAGGATGGTATGATATAATTTACATATAAGATGACTGGCTAAGCAGGATGGCATTGGAAAATTCACAAATATGATGCCTGGCTAAACAAGATGGCGTTGCATAATTCATATAAACTATGAATAAACTAAACATATGGCATTCGGACAAAGGATGTCTAAACTAAGCAGATGACATATTTGATGTATAAAGTAAGCAATGCAAGACACAATATGCATGATATAACCAACATCAGCATGCCAAGTCAGAGCGAAGACCTCAGGGGGTAAATAGGAGCTGTCTTCTCCTTATGAATCCCCCTCAGAACAGATATCTTCATCTCGATTACAACCGAAATGCGTGGAGGGGGGGCTGCCTTTGCGCCTACCATGGAGCGACATCTGCATGAAATTTTATTGCCACACAAGGCTCGTCTCTTTTGCTCTACATGTTCAGTTCCATTGTTTACAATAACTGTCATGCATAGGAATAAAACATAGTGAGATTATGTAAGGAGTGCATGCAGAAATCCAGAGTGATGGTAGCAACCTATGGATAGACCCAAGACCAATAATAGCAGGCAGATAATGGCTTCATTTAAAAAATACAGATAATGGCTTCTTTATTGTTTGTTTCCCACCCAACATGAAACTCATAGTAGACACCAGAGATTAACCAGATAGTAGATATATACTATTGGTAGCGGTCCCGATATGTACCCCACAACCATTTAAAAATTCAAGTTTGACCATTAGTTTGGAGCTGACTCAGAGTCTAATCGGTGAACAGGACGATAAAGTAGCATGTAATATTAAGCGATGCATAACGTAAGCAGACACGAAAGAGTGCGACCTCTCTTGCGGACCCGTGTAGTCCTTGAGGTCATCTGCTCGGTTGATGATGGTAGTGCAGTTTTCATGGCTGCCAGCGGCGGGGAAGAAGATCTGAGGCGGCAAAATACAGTCTGGAGGCCGGATCCCTGCTGTGCTGGACCCTTCTATCGTTGGAGCAGCTGAGCTGGGGTGGACGACGGCGCAGCAGGGGTGGGACAAACCACACAAGGTTTTCTTTGACAACTATCTGTAAGAGAAGTAATTCTGTAAGGGCTCGTTTGAATTGTAGGAGTCCAACAATGCAGGGATAGGAAATAGACAGGAATAGGATAGGAATGCACGTGCAAAACAGAGAATTTAAAAACACAGGATTTCTGCCAATCTGGGTATTTGATTCACAACAATTGGAAGATCACAGGATGCAAAGAAGCATGGTGAGATTAAGTCAAACCACAAGAAAATGTACGGTTATAATGCTATTATGCTACTATCTCTTAGTCTTATGCTTCATGAATAGGAATTTGAAAAGGAGGACAAGTGAAAATTAAAATTCCTACGTTTTTTCTTTCAAGGAGACACTAAAGGAACAAATCCGTGTGCTCAGTGGACAATATATATAACATGTAGAGTAAAAAAGAGATGCAACAAGTGTACAACCTCTTTGGCGAAGCCATGTCGATCTCAGCGTGATTGGGTTGGCCGGTGAGGATGCTCCAGCTGACTTGGCTATCGGAGGAGGGGAAGAAGATCTTAGGCGTCTGGAGATGGAGCCTGAGGTATTGCTCCGCTGTGATGGAGGGTTTCGTCGTTGGAGCAGCTCCGGTGAGTTGTACGACGCCGAGGCTGAAGCAAGACAAGAGAGACAATGAACAACGTTAACCTGAGTGGAATTCTAATAGCATCTCCAATACATGACGTAAAATACATAACCACAAAGTGCTAGATGTAAAATACATCAGCCACTCATCTCTGAACTTAACTATCGAAACTGAACTTAACTGTCGAAACTGAACTTAACTGTCGAAACTGAATTTTGCTGTCGAAACTGAATTTTGCTGTCAAAACTGAACGCACTAGCAAGGTGAGACTACACGTCGGCTGACTGACTTTTTCATCTCTGGTCAGTCGATTTTGCAGCCGTTGGATACGAAATCAAGGGCCTGCGGTTCATCTTCAACCTCCACCCCCCTGAGCCGACCAAACAGCAGCCCCCCGCCACCCGCGTGCGCCGCCCCGCCCGCCCCAAAAACACTCCCCACCGCCGGTCCGCCACCGCCCCGGCCATCCCTCTAGGCCCCCGCGTGCCGAGCTTTTTCTCCGGCGATCCCCACGCCACCGCCTCGCCAACGCCCCGCCACCGCCGGCGACCACCGCCCCCATCCTGAACCCTAAGATAGATAGTGGGGTACCTCTCCGGCGAGCCCCCCTCCCCATTGTGGCTGGTTCTTCCTTCACCCCAGCGGCATCGGAGTGAAGTGTAGCTAAATCGGAGCAGCATCACAAGCAAGAGCAAGAGCGAGAGCAGCAGCGCGAGAAAGAGCAATAGCAAGAGCAGACCAGGCAGGGGACCGAGAGCAAGAGCAGAGCAGCAGCGTGAGCGAGAGCTAAAGTAGCAGCAGGTCCTACTGATGTGGACATTGCCACCGAGGGAGCGACACCGTGGAGGAAGTGGCCAGAGACGCCGCCGTGGATGGAGCTGCGCCATGTCGGCTCGGGACCGAGCGCCGGCAGCACCGTGAGATCGAATCAAGAAGAAAATGCGGCAATTAGTGTACAACCTCTTTGGTCGCGCCGATTAGGCCGCGGCTTCATCTGAGGAAACGGTGATGATGATGCTCTTCCGGTGGTGCAGGTGAAGACGGCAGTGTGGGAATGGAGGTGGCACGAACGACCAGGGGAACGTCGGGGCAGCTCCTTGGAGGTGCAGGACGGGGTGGCTGCACCGGCGGGACGATGAGATCGATGACGGATCCTCATCCGGTACGGTGGATGAGGGACGTCAAGGTGTTGCTGTGGGCGACGTCGTCAGAGAAGAGGCTCCGGCTGGGTGGCGGACGGAGCAGGGTGTGGGGTTTCGTCACGGGTTTTCGCGGCCTCGGTGTACGAATGGGTGGGCGGATGGGATGGAAGTGGGGAACCATGGCTTAGAGACGCGCTTGTCCGAAATGTGGGGTAAGTTACGAAAGTACCCCCACCGATTTGAGGCGGTTCTTTCGGTTCAGGGGTACCACAGGCATTTCGCGTGTCGGGATTTCACAGGAGGTGGGAGTTTTCGCGCGCGTTGTAATTTCGGAATAGCAAGGCGCGGGTTGAGATGGAGGGAGTTGTCGGAGCACAACGAGACAAAGATATATCTTAAATATTTCGGGCTAACAAGGCGCAGGTTGAAATTTCCGGACAAGCCTAACGTGTACTGTACCAAATCAATGCGCCCTACAAATGTCATTCAAAACTTTGAATTCATGTTATGTTCAATTAAAATATTTCGCTACGTGTATAATGCATGCAACCTACTACTCAAATGAACGTTTTAGTGCATTCCAAACGTATATACTACCGCTTCAATATGAACTAAATTTGAATTCGTTCTCTATTTGAATAAGATCTACAATAATGATTGTTGTGAAGTCAAAGCATTTGAATTCGTTTCTCTGTTTTAATAAGATCTACAATCATCATTATTGTCAAGTTAAACCATCGTTTGTGTATTATCTTCAGAGCACACCACATGATTAGTCTCGAGTTACATATGAACTATGTGTACTATATGAACTCGAACTAGATTTTTTGCATCCACTTTATTTTCATTTCAAATCACATTACATTTCTAGCTCTAGCTAGATCTTCATAATCGAAACCATGTCTCATATGTATAATGTGTTTATCACATTATGTATGGTGCCCCGCCCCCTAAGCCTATAAGTATTTATATGTGAGTTGCAAACACCACACATTATCACAAATTCAAATAAAATGTGAGAATGTTCGATATATAGTATTGTTTAGATTGTTCGATATTTAGTTGTAAGCTGCAAACGCCACACATTATCACAAATTCAAATGAAATGTGAGATTGTTTGATGTATAGTATGGTTTAGATTGTTCGGCATTTAGCTATGAGTTGCAAACACCATGCATTATCACATTATGGCATAACATGTGCACAACACGTGTATCACCGCTATATTCATGCATGCAATGTTTAAAACACTATGATCTCCTATTCAAATATATGAATCCGCTTTCATATCAAATTATGATCTTTGTTAGTCTCTTACACCCACACAATGCTCTAACCTTTGTAGCTACCATTAACTTTCTCTCGTGCAAGCACACGCCCTCCCCCTCCCTCGGCATTCTATCCACCGGGCACATTCATTTTTTTCTTTAGGTCATTCTCCCAGAGTCTCCACAACTCCTTTCTGACACACACCGATCAATAAACCTCTCCAGCGATGCCTGCCTACAACATACAAACACACCTTCAATCTCCTCCTTTATGTGTCCTTGCCTCGTGTCTCTCATACGGCCAGACACACGTGTAAACTCTCGCCCCTCTTTTCATCGCTCTAACAACCGCACACTCCTCCCCCTATCTAGCTAGTAGTTGGGCCTCTTGCACCACCTCCTAGCTCCATTCTCTCTATCTATCCGTCTCGCTGGGCCTTATTTGCCTCTAACAAATGGACGTACACCAACCGATCTCTCGCTATATATATAGCTAGCTAGGTCCTTATAACTCGTTTTTACCCACACGTCAATTGATCTACCTCATTAGTTGTGTCTCTCCCTTCCTCCGACAAACAACAATTGATCTACTGATCTAGTTAGGTTTGCTTACCAAACACATGGTTCCCCTTCATCATCCATGGATGCGTCCTGACAGATCTATCACGCACAGGCACACACAGAAACACATCCCCACTCTTATTGATAACATTGCAGTTCCACCCTCAGTCTGTCTAGTAGGCCTCTCCCACCGTCTTCGGGAAGCAACTCCATCACCCATCCAACACTCTACCCCTCTCCCTCCCTCTCCCTCCCTCTCTCTCTCCTCTCTCTCTCTCCCATCATATTTCCCGTCCTTCAGTTATGTACGGATGTCGACCGATCTCCCTCAAGACATAGCTGGGTCTCTCCTTCTCAACACATATAAGAGTCGTTCTACCTCTATAGTTAGGCCTCTACCTACCCCTCCCACCACCCCCTCCCCCACACACACCGATACATTGAGCGCTCTAGTCATGTCTCCCTGCCACACACAAACTTGACGTGTGCCCTCTAACGTTTCGGTAGGCCAGTCGCCCTATATCTTTGACTTGTACACACACACAATTTCGATGGCTCTCTTCATCGATCTCGCACCCACCCACTTGATCCTCTCTTCGACTCTATCGATAGCTATGACCCCTCCCTCTCTTCTCGTGGATTGCCCGACCCTCTATGTATGATATGGATAGGCCTCCGCTTCACCCACAAATAATTCACGAAATCAACCCCCACCCCACCCCCACCCCAAAACAAAAAACACTCACGAACGTGGTTTGTATCTCTCACACACACCCACGTAGGTGGGGGACGTGCACGAAGAGAAGAGGTGCATACTCCAAACACTGATGTATATAGACATATTTTAGAGTGTAGATTCACTCATTTTGCTCCATATGTAGCACTCTCCCTCGCCCCTCGACCCTTGCCCACGTGGTGGACGTGCAGCAATTCATTCGGTCTCATATAGCCAGAACGATATATACTGCACTACCATTATTGCTCGACTTCCCGAAGAGGCGAAGAGCCAATCGCAAGGTCAATATTTTGGAGATGCCAAGTGCAAGGTTATAGGAGAACGAGTAGTAGGTGCCACGTCATTATAAATAAAGTTTTTTTCTTTAGTGGCACGCACACAATATGATAGGTTCATATGGAGAGAAAAGGAGTACATAGTCAGGACGGGCCGGCCTACACGGTTGCTTGCTGGGGTTGCTCTCTTCACACTCTCTCGCACAAAACGACTGAGGCCACATCTCTAACATCCCGGCGGATCACGTCCGCTTGGGGAAGGGGTGGATGCTTAGTGTAGATGCGGTGGTCATCGCCGACGGTGAAAACCCACTGTCGGCACGTCCCGATCAGGGGTCCCCGCCGTTCTCTCTTACAAAGCCGGTGAGGTTGCCTTCGTCCCTTTCTCACTGCCGCAACGTGGGCAGTTGCCGCCTCCCGCCGCCCTCCTCAAGGTTGAGCTACGTCCCTCAGGTACAACTCCCTTTACAGCCGGCTTGAACCACTGCTCCAGCTGCCGACATCACTCCCTGTGGATATTTCTCTACTTCTTTGCCCCGCACATACCTCTACTGGCTTCTACGTACTGTATTTGTGATGAGTTTATGTCTCATCAACTAGTCCTAGTAATATTATTCTAATCACGCTTGTTTAATTTCTTTGCCACAGGGATGCTCATCTCGATTTTGGTGAAACTGCACAAAATGATCCGATGGTCAAAAGGTTGCAAAATTCATTTATTAGGAAGCTCAAACATTGCCAGCAAATTGAAGCCTAGTCAGGGTTCATGATTCAAGGGCTAGGGACTGCATGGATCGTTTTTTTCTTTAGTTGCCTCTGTTCCAAAATAAGTGTCAACTTTAGTAGTAGTACAACTTTGTACCAAAGTTTTCACAAAGTTGAGAAACTTATTTTGGAACCGAGGGAGTACATATTTGCTATGATCTGTCAATCATTGAGATGCAATAGCATGCATGTTAGTCTCCTTTGTATTTGATGAAATGTTGCAACGGGCAACCTTGGACGCAAGATACATGTAACAGAAGCTGGAAGTTTCATAGCATTGTACAAATTTATCTCGCTGATAAACTACAGTACGTACTATACTAGTACTTCCTCTGTTCATAAATATAAGTCTTTGTAGAGATTTCACCATGAACCACATGCGGATGTATATAGATGCATTTTAAGTGTAGATTCATTCATTTTGTTCTGTATGTAGTGGAATCTCTACAAAGACTTATATCTACTAGTAATAGCTAGCCCCCACTACTAGGAATTCTCTATCCTCTCCTTAAGCCACGTCATCAAAATTGATGTAGCCGTTAGATGAAGTAAATCAGTCCATAATAGCCGTCTGATCTTGACGTTGAGAGGCTCCACACTAAGCCACATGCAAGCATGCAGAAATATCGTGCCACATGCATGTGAGTGGGTTTTAAATCACATCAACATGTCTGCATGCAAGCATGCACCGGTATCATGCATGTAAGTGAGCTTTTAAGTCCCATTAACATGTCAAAAAGAAAAATATAATCCCATTATGCAGTAGGAGTTCAATTGGCTGATCTTTTTTCCTTACGTGGGATGATCTAAATGATGATGGGAGTTTATTTAGTTTGGCTACCACATTTGTCATGCGGTTATAGAGTTTTTTTTGTTCTATGAAATCGATAATTTTGCGCAGAGAGATATACCGCTGTTCCGCGCCAACACGCGGGGACTCATCTAGTAATATTTAGGAACGGAGGGAGTACTATGTAAAGAGTTAGGTGTCGCACGGTGATAGTGTGAGGTGGGCCATGTAATCACTGAGCCTGCGTGTTTTCACTGCTCTTGCACGCCTCCGCTGTAAGAATGGAGAAAATTGTAATCTAGTAGTAGTAGTATACCTCCTTTTTGCCAAAAGCGTGGGACATCCAGCAGTCCTACCACCTCAGTAATAAAGACCAATGAGCCGTCAAATCACATAGACCCAGCAGTAAGTTGGACGGACGAAGCAACCATCACTCTTGCGCCAGTGAGAGGTCGCGTCCGCTCTGCCCGGGCATGAATGCGGCACCGATTCTTTGGAGCGGCACTGACGTTTCGGGCGAGAAGCACGTGCGAGCGA
Source organism: Triticum dicoccoides (assembly GCF_002162155.2). NCBI lineage: Eukaryota > Viridiplantae > Streptophyta > Magnoliopsida > Poales > Poaceae > Triticum > Triticum dicoccoides. Next base: position 390,914,498 of record NC_041390.1, on the reverse strand, counting down.
TGGAGGGGCTTTGGGTGGGCCAGGCTGGTCAGGAGCGGGCGTGGCAACTGTCCGCATGTCCCTACCGGACACGCCCGGAAACGAGAGGATGCACCGACTCTCGCGGCTAAAATGGTACACTACACAACATCTCTCTGTAGGAGTAGGTCGATCTGTCGCTCTCTCTAACACACACATGGTGTTAAACACACACACACACACACACCTTGGTCCCGTTGCACCTTCTAACGTGACTTATTACACCTAGACGGAGGGAGTAGTAAGTATACGAGATACGGTGGCACACTGACTTAAGTCGAATACAAGTGGCCAAAATTTGTGTGCATGTTATAATAAGGATTCACTTAAAATAGTACGTGAGCGAACAGAGGGATCAATTGGACAGTGTTCCCGAGCAGTAGCGAGATGTGTGAGGTAAGATACACCGCTGGCGCTTTTAATTTTTCTTATTAATTTGTTTGTTTCACCCTCTGACTGGTGGGACCCAACGTACTACATGGATAGAGGTAAGGTGACTAAGGCTGCATTATTTCTGCGCCACTGTGGGTAGTCTTACCACCAAAGCCACATGACACGATTATGATTGAAATCCCAATGACTCCCCCACACACAAAAAAAACATGGCATGCTTGTCACACGAATGCAGGAATGTATAAAAGGTTATTTCCCTCTCGTTGAACATAACAGGAGGGTTGTGTAGCTGGTTAGCCTGTTCGCTCACTCTCTCCCCCTCTCCCACTGGAGCCTCAGCGCTTGCAGTTGCTCTCTTCACACTCTCTCACCCTCTACAGATCTAAACAAGACTTCATTGGCCTCTCCCTCCCCTCACTGCTGCTCAAAGAGCCGGCAGGATCCGTCCGCCAAGAAGGGAAGGAGGCTTAACGCTGTCGCCGTCGGCGAGGGACTACCGATGCAGCTGTTCACTTTCGACCCAGCGGCGGCATGGGAGGGCCTTCGACCCCTTCTTCTTTGCCGCCGTCCCGTCGCCCACCGAACCACGCCCCAAGAACCTTAAGGTATAATTTACTTACTCCACATGCATTGCTCTAGCTGCATGTATACCATGAATCTAGGACGTGGTTCAAAGAGGAAAGGAGTGGGGGAAAGTAGTGGGAAAAGTTGTATATAGCATGAATCTAGGACGTGGTTCAAAGAGGGAATGTAGGGGGAAAGTTGTATAGCATTAATCTAGGACATGGTTCAAAGAGGAAAGGAATGGGGGAAAGTAGTGGGGAAAGTTGTATCGCATAAATCTAGGACGTGGTTCAAAGAGGAAAGGAAGGGGCAAAAGTACTAGTTCAAAAAGGAAAGGAAGGGACAAGGCTGTAGAGTTTGACCAGGACTAGATTTGCTGCGCTCACATAGGGAAAGGTGTCTAAAGATAACAAAACTGGGACCAACACAAATATGCTCCTTGATTGCTTGTTCTTTGTTGCAATAGACTGTGCATGACCACAGTACATCGATAGATGCACATGGTGCTGGTGCGTCCACTATCCCGTGCAACTCATTAGCTGTTGTTAATCTAAGGCCCTGTTTGGTAAAAAACTCCCTAGTCCCTACCTACTGGGTTTCAGGGACTAAACATGGACCAGAGGTTATTAAATGACATGCTAAAAGACCATGTTACCCCTAGTAATGAACTAATAGAGACAAGGTGCGATGCGTGGCAGGGGCAACTATTGGAAAAAGTCCCAAAAAGACTCCCTCGGGGTCTTCTTTCTTTAGTCCCAAATGCCCACTTTTAGTCCCTAAAAGTCCCTCCTCTTTGGTTTAGATGGGACTGACACAGAGTTTTTTTAGTCCCTACACCAAAATGTCCCTCTAAACAAACACCCTCTAATAATGACGCTGGAAAATTGATGCAATGCCACAGTTAAAAGCAAATTACATGTTTAACGAATTTTATTGTTGATATAATCTCTATGTTAATATTAATCAATGCCACAGTTTGAGAAATGCTACTGTCTTGCTTTCTTTCCCATTTAGATAAGGTAGATGCTTCTTTTTGTTAGCTTCTGTGTCATCCACCGTTATTGACCACTAATTGTTTCCTTTGCACCTCTGTGTAAACAGGGTTATCTGCTTCACCTCGTTGCCATTGTGACCTTTAGTTGCACTACACAAAACACTTTTGTTTTAAGAGTGTTTTGTGCAGTTCAACCAAAATGTCACACCGACAACGTTGCTTGATTGCTTGATCTTAGTGGAACTGCACAAGAGGAGATCTTACTTCCTATCCGTTAAGGAGGATTTGGTTCAGATCTTCTTCTTGTGAGTTGTTTGAATTCCGCATCATGAGAGGTCAGTACTAGCCTTCTTTCACATGATTCTGCAGTGTGCATTCATATGTTGTGCTACTTGTACAATAATGTTACTTGATTTTAGTGAACTGCACAAATGGAGACAAGACTTCCAATCTGTATGTGCACCGTAATATCCCATTGAGGTAAGATAAGGATATTTCACAACTGCTGGCCTGTATTTTGCCACTTTCATCAGAAAATTAAGTTTAGTACTATACTTGTGCTCCCTAATTGACATGCCAAATCTTACATTGAAGGCGAAGCTTGTTTGTTATTGTACCAAGTGATGAAGGGGAAGAACAAGGGGAAGAAAAAAAAAATCAACTCTCGGTGCTGTAATGAAGCACTGGAACTGTGATGACACAAGTAATGATATAGTTTTGCATCTTAATTTATTGCTACGGCTGTAACGAGCAATTGTTTTGCCACTGATTTGATGCCACTTTTAATGTAATATGTAATTATATCTACTTGTGCAAACAGGGATCTTCTTTGAAGATACCATATATTTTAGTGGAACTGCACAAGAAGATGTATGTGCCTAAAAGTGTGCTCTAGGATTCTTTCTGGTGAGTTCCATTTTTCTAAAAGTGTGCTCTACATGGACCATGTATGTGCCTGTTGAAATTGTCAATTCATAGTATCGTTTGCTCTATACTAATCACTTTTTTGTATTTGTGCAAACAGGGGTGCTCAGCTTGATTTCAATGGGAACTGCACAAAATGTTCATGAATACATCGAATCATTCATTTCCACCACAAGAAAGGAGGTGCCGATAAGTTCAAGACATTGCAGCATATAAGGGCAAAATCATACAAGCTACACACGAATTTGGTTGATTTTGGTGGAACTGCGCAAAAAGAACAGCTGGTTTATTTACCATGAGGTGCCATGTCAATGTTCGAACTGATGGCAAACCCTACCCATTCCACAATCGTAGGCATTTGATATTTTGGAATGGGACAACCTTGTCAAATTTTGCTCATTGATTTTAGCAAGACATGCATTTGATATTTTCGAATGGGACGCCCTTGCCGTCAGCAGCGTCGATCAATTTTTTCTTTATTCTTTAGTTGTGAAGTAAATATTGCCTCTGACATTGAGTCGCTGAGATGCATAATCATCGATTGTTTTGAATGTTCTCTATGAATTGCTAGGCCTGTGTGTTTGATTGCAATGTACAGAAATGCTAAAAACCTGCTCAAACTCTTTGTACTCCTTCTGTTCCTTTTTACTTCGCACATTGTGAAAGTGCATACTTTTTTGTATAAGATTGTTCAAAGTAGAGGTACTATGACTGCAGACAAAACTTGTATGCAGACTAGAAAGGACCGGAGGGAGTACAGGTGAAACTGCTGCAAACGAGGTGAGCACCCTGGGAATAATGCTAGTACATATTGTTTTGCATGTTCATCCAATGCTAGTGATACAGGAATTCGAACTAATTGAAATAAATTCGTTCATACATGGTCGGATTTCATATAAACATGCCAGATTTCATTACATTTCATACATTCTTCAACTAAAAAGGGGTGCGCTGGAGGTATAATTAATTAACCGAAGCTACCCACCTGTGTCCCGCTGAGCCGAACAGAAGCTTCAATGACTTAACTGCAGGTGTAGTTGCATAACTGACATGTGGCCTGTTGGGCCGACGTGTCAGTCAACCAACTGCACCAGCAGTTAAGTAGAAGCAGCGTTATTCTCCAGCAGAACTCCCTGACTCCACGTCGCCGCCAAGAAGCTAACCGACCATCAATGGTCAACCCGCCTAGCTTGGCTTCAACAGGAGGGTAGCAGCGGTGGCCTTACTTGGACCCGAGTGGCGGCGACCTACCGTGTTTTACTCTTCCATGTTTTCTGTGTGGCGCGGCCTCGTTGGCAGCGGGGCGGGGCCTTGACGGAGCCGATGATGTCCTCTGTCTCGTTGCCGGCGGGCAGCACCTTAGCAGAGCGGTGGAAATCCTCCCCCACGTTGCCGGTAGGGTGGGGCCTCGACTGAGCCGGCGATGTCCTCTGCCTCATTGTTGGCGGGGCGGGGCCTCAGCGGAACCGGCGGTGTCCTCTGCCTCGTTGTTGGCACCGCGGGGCCTCGGCAGAGCAGGGCCTGGTCGACGCCAATGGAGCGGGGACTCGTCGGAGCCGGCATTGTCCTCTGCCTCGTCCTTGGTCTCGCCAAACAGCGCCTCGCCCGCTTCATCGCCCTCTTTGCTAGCCTCTTTGTAGGCGGCCGCAGCCTCCGCCACCCGCATGCGCTCTCGCCAGCGCTCGAGGCGGCCCTTGCGGGCGGAGCGGTACGAGTCGAGCAGCGCCTCCTCCTCCGCCCGCTCCGCAGCGATTTGCTCCTCCGCCTACAGGTGCTCCAGGAGGAGATGGTGGTTGTAGGCGGCATCGGCCTGCGCCTCCCAGAACTGCTCCTGACGCATCTGCCTCACACTGTCCATATATTGGGCATGGGCCTCTCCGATGGTCATGGTGCAATGCACCAGCGAGGATGGCACGGAGGAGGGGGTTGGCGCCGGATCGTCAACTACCATGTTGTCTATTGGGACATCGTCGTCCTCCGGCTGCCGGTCGGCAGCAATGGCTGCCATCTCCTTGTGGTTTGTCGTCTACCCGTCCCAAAGAGCGCTGGAGCGAGAGGAAGCCATGGTGGGCAGTAGTGGTGTGGACAAGAGAAAGGGAATGGATGCGGATGACTGTGGCTATGGCCGGCGCATCAGTTTATATAGCAATGGTGGGCAGGTGGAGGGACGGACATGTGGCGCCGGATTAGCCGCCTCAGCAACCACGTATCATTAATGTGGGCGGCAGATGGATGGACGAACGACACTTGTGTCGTTTGAAGGCGGAGCAATCGCCTGCACCAGGAAGTGGGGCGGGCGGCGCTGACTGTTTCGGGCGGAAACCGCGCGCGAGCGAGATGACTTTACTTGGAGAGGATGACAATGGGGACCCACCAGGTCCATAGCCTCATGTACGCAAGTGCCTCCTTATTATATATATGTATAAAACTATACTCCCTCCGTCTAGGTGAATAAGTCGTATTAGAAGGTGCATCACGACCTAGGTGCAAGTAGATTGGTGGAAAAGAAGAATATTTCTCTCTTCTAAACACAACATTTAATCACAGCAGTTAGGAGGATGCCTTATTAGCTACCCATGCAGGCCATCATAATTCATAGCATGCAAAGCACTTTTATTTCTTGCCTAATAACCGCATGGATGTGCTGCATGCATTGGTCCTTGCCTGAGCAAAAAAAGGGAGGAAAAGGGTTTCCACGGGAGACAACGAGGCAGAGGTGGAAACACTCGCTGGAGTTATTTATTTTGCTTACCCCTGGTTTCCTGACATCGCGGTCCCACACCATTGTCAACCTATGTAGTACTATTCAATAAACGAGAGAATTGCACAAGAAGCGGCCGACAGCTGGGACCAAGCAGCTCGAGCAGTATTTGTGTTTTTGAGGTGTGAGCACTGCAGAGTTTTTTGATGTTTAGCCCAGATATTAATTTTTCTCCTCTGAACAACAACGAAAACATTGCTGCAGGTATTAACTGGGCGGGCTGTGGCCCGTCTAGCCCAGGCCAGATATCCAGCCCAGATATTAATTTTTTCAAGCTGAAAATGGCTAGCCCAGCTATACTTTTTTTAGGAATACCCAGGCAAGGTCAAGTTGTTATTCTCCGCCTTGCTGGGCTGCAAATCTTTCCTAGGAGGGATGCATTAGGCTTAACAAGAAAATGGGCTTTAAGAAATAATAAATGGGATGTAATTATAAAAACTAGGCAGTAAATATAAAAAATGCACCAAACACGTGATTACTTTATAAAATATTGTTTTTGGATACTGAAAATTTTAATTGCATTAATTGTTGCGAGCGCAATGTTTCGTGGGATTTTTAAGTAATATAAATTTATGTTGAAATTGTATTTAATCTGACTAGAAATTTCGGGATAAAAATATTTCAGATCCCATCAAAATGTGGGAAATTTATTGAATTATGTTTTGAACGGTGGTTTGAAATGGGCTGTACTTTTAACAAACTATAAATGGGCTGTAGTAAATTCCATTAGAATTCAAAAATGGGCTACACATTCTTACAAATCTCAAATGGGCTATAAGTTCTCTGCCACACACTTCTGGCCTTACTAAGTTGACGCGTCCCCTAAAAAAATAGAGTTGACGCGTATGCAAGGCTTTGTCAACTTATAGTCAATGCACAGTTCTAGCAGCAGTGGCCGTTGGATGTCCATCCAACGGATGCCGTGCTTCTTCTTCAATCTCGGATATTCTAGCTTCACCCGCCCAAAAAATGATTCCTCCCCCTGACATCTGGGGCGCACCATTTTGGAAGCTAACCCATGGGCCTACTAAGTTGACGTACCAAGGGCTTTGTCAACTTAGTCAATATAAACAATTCTAGCTCAGTGACCGTACGATGTCCATCCAATGGCCGTAGTGCTTCTTCAACCTCTGGTCTTCTTGCTCCAGCCGCCCAAAGCAGCGCCGGTCATGCCGCCTGCTCCTGCCTCCCGTGGCCGGCTGTGCTGCCGTGGAGGCCTCACCGCCCCCTACTATTCCCACCACTGGCCAGGCCCTGCAGCGACGGCAGCCTCACACCGCAGCCGAACGAGTGAACCCTCATACTCCTCTCCGCGTGGGCATCCACTGCCGCGTCTTCACCGGCTCCGCGTGGTCCCCTTCCTAGGCCTCGCCGTCGTCCACCGCCCTGGTGCTCTCAGTGCAGCGTGGTCAACGTGGAAGGAACGACTTCCATCGGACGTGAACTGTACATGGAGAGGCTGACATCTGGGTCCACGGCGGCAGCAAGGAAGTGCCTCCTTATTACGCGGAAAATAATGATTCCTCCACCTGACAGCAGGGACCCATCGGACGGGCCACCAGTATTTTGCGAAAAAAATCGTTTCCCCCTGACTGTTGGGACCCACCAAACGGGCCACCGTATTTCGCGAAAAAAACATTCCCCCTGCTGTCAGCTCGGACCCACCGGAAGTGCCTCCTTATTACGCACAAAAAAATGAATACTCCCCCGACTGGCCGGGACCCACCTTGCTGGGAGGCTGACTTGTGGGCCTACTAAGTTGACGGGGACGAAGGGCTTTGTCAACTTAGTCAATATGAACGATTCTAGCTCCAGTGACCGTACGATGTCCATCCAACGGCCGTAGTGCTTCTTCAACCTCTGGTCTTCTTGCTCCAGCCGCCCAAAGCAGCGCCGGTCGTGCCGCATGCTCCTGCCTCCCGTGGCTAGCTGTGCTGCCGCAGAGGCCTCACCGCCACCTACTATTCCCACCGCTGGCCAGGCCCTGCGGCGACGGCAGCCTCACACCGCAGCCGAACCAGTGAACCCTCGTAGACCTCTCTGCGCGGGCTTCCATTGCCGCGTCGTCCCCTTCCTAGGCCTCGCCGTCGTCCACCGCCGTGGTGCTCTCCGCGCGGTGTGGTCAACGTGGTCAAGGAACGACTTCCATCGGAAGAGTACTGTACGTGGAGAGGCTGACAGCTGGGTCCACGGCCACATCACAATTTTTTTGTGATTTGCCAAGTAAGTCACTTTGTCAGGCCTGTTGGGCTGCAAATCTTTCAAGACGAGGAGAGCTTTCATTCGGCTGGCCGAGAAAATGGCCCATCAGTAATGAGAAATGGGCTGTATATTTTTAAAACACATCAAACCGGCAATTAGTTTCAAATATCTTTTTTTCATTTCAAGATTTTAAATTACATTAATTTTAATGCGTGGAGAATTTGTTGGATTTTATATTGATATACATTTATTTTTAAAATCAGTTTGAATGTGAGTCGAAATTTCGGGATTAAAAACAGTTCGGACCGCACCGAAATATGCAAAATTTCGTATAATTTTTTAACCGTTGCCACAATATGGGCTGTAATGCTAACAAAAAGAATATCGGCTTCAAAAAAACCTTAAGAATTAGCAAATGGGCTGAAATTATTAGAAATAATGGCAGATGGGCTATATGTTGTTTTGCACAGATTTGAGGCTTTCCTAAAAAAAGGTTGACGCACAAGCACTGACTGTTGGATGTCCATCCAATGGCCGTTGTGCTTCTTCAATCTCTGCTCTTCCTGCTCCAGCCGCTCAAACAAGCGCCGGCGGGACTGCTGCTATGTCTTGAGCTTGCGTTGGTTTTCCCCAAAGAGGAAGGGATGATGCAGCAGAGTAGCATAAGTATTTCCCTCAGTTTTTGAGAACCAAGGTATCAATCCAGTAGGAGCCCATGCTCAAGTCCCTCGTACCTGCACAAAGCGATAGCTACTCGCAACCAACGCGATTAGGGTTGTCAAGCCGTTCACGGTCACTTACGAGAGTGAGATCTGATAGATAGAATATTTTTGGTATTTTTGATATAAAGATGCAAAGTAAAAAGTAAAAGCAAACTAAATAGCAAAACAATATAAAAGTGATGGAGATTGATATGATGAGAATAGACCCGAGGGCCATAGGTTTCACTTGTGGCTTCTCTCAAGAGCATAAGTATTCTACGGTGGGTGAACAAATTACTGTTGAGCAATTAACAGAATTGAGCATAGTTATGAGAATATCTAGGCATGATCATGTATAAAGGCATCATGTCCGTGACAAGTAGATCGAAACGATTCTGCTACTACTATTACTCCACCCATCGACCGCTATCCAGCATGCATCTGGAGTATTAAGTTAAAAACAAAGTAACGCCTTAAGCAAGATGACATGATGTAGAGAGATAGATTCATGCAATATGAAATAAACCCCATCTTGTTATCCTCGATGGCAATGATACAATACGTGCCTTGCTGCCCCTTCTGTCACTAGGTAAGGACACCGCAAGATCGAACCCAAAGCTAAGCACTTCTCCCATGGCAAGAACTATCAATCTAGTTGGCCAAACCAAATGGATAATTCGAAGAGACTTGCAAAGATAACCAATCATGCATAAAAGAATTCAGAGAAGATTCAAATATTATTCATAGATAGACTTGATCATAAACCCACAATTCATCGGCCTCAACAAACACACCACAAAAAGAAGATTACGTCAAATAGATCTCCACGAGAGAGGGGGAGAACTTTGTATTGAGATTCAAAGAGAGAGAAGAAGCCATCTAGCTACTAACTATGGACCCGAAGGTCTGAGGTAAACTACTCACACTTCATCGGAGGGGCTAGGATGATGTAGAAGCCCTCCGTGATGATGGCCCTCTTCCGGCAGAGCTCCGGAACAGGCCCCAAGATGGGATCTTGTGGATACAGAAAGTTGCGGCGGTGGAATTAGGTTTTTGGCTCCTGTTCTGATCGTTTGGGGGTACGTGTGTATATATAGGACGAAGGAGTGCATCGGTGGAGCACCGAGGGGCCCACGAGGCAGGGGGCGCCCCCCCCACCCTTGTGACCACCTCTTTGATCCCTTGCAGTAGGGTCCAAGTCTCCTGGATCACGTTCGGTGAGAAAATCGCGTTTCTGAAGATTTTATTCCGTTTGGACTCCGTTTGATATTCAGTTTATCCAGAACACTGAAATAGGCAAAAAACAACAATTCTGGGCTGGGCCTCCAGTTAATAGGTTAGTCTCAAAACTAATATAAAAGTGGAAAATAAAGCCCAATATAGTCCAAAACAGTAGATAATATAGCATGGAGCAATCAAAAATTATAGATACGTTGGAGACGTATCAACTGCCTGCTCCCTCCTCCTCGCGGCCGGCTGTGGTGCCGCGCAGGCCTCACCGCCCGACCATACTCCCATCGCTGGCCTAGCCATCCCTCTACTCACCCACACCTGCTGTTATTCTCCAGCTACGGCAGACGAACTAGTAAACCCTCGTACAATCGTACTCCCCTCCGCGTGGGAAACAACTGCCGAGTCTTCCCTGCCTCCGTGTCGTCCCCTTCCTAGGCCTCGCCGCCATCCACCGCCCTGGTGCTCTCGGCGCGGCGTGGTCAACATGGGCAAGGAACAACTTCCATCAGACGTGGATTGTACGTGGAGAGGCTGACAGCTGGGTCCACGATCGCAGCAAGGAAGTTCCTCCTTATTATGCGGAAAATAATGATTCCTCCACCTGATAGCTGGGACCCACCGGACGGGCCACTATATTTCATGAAAAAAGCCTTTCCCCTGACTGTTGGGACCCACCAGCTACATCTTCGCACGCAAGGAAGTGCGTCCGGGCAAAAAACAAAATGATTCACCCCCTGACTGCTGGGACCCACCAGCTACATCTTCGCAAGCAAGGAAGTGCCTGACAGTCGGGACCCACCTGGTCGAAGCGTATGTAGCGTTGTCATTATGGTCGCGAACGTGTACGTACATACTGGTTGATGTAGAGGCACGCACGTGTCGTAGTAGAGGCGCGCACATGTCGTAGTAGAGGCGCGCACGTAGCATGTACACGTACGTACAGCGGCCAGGGTGCAAGAAAGAACATACGGCCACCTATGTGTACATACGGGCGGGGTCTCGAACGCCTACTCGCGCATTCGTACGGCCAGGGCTCGTGTACATTGCTGGGTCGGAACGGAGAAACAACATCGTTGTCGTGTTCATGGGGAGGCAACGGAATGCGTCGTGTTCATGGGGAGGCAACGGAACGCGTGGGAGCCAACCGGCTGGGTCGGAACGGAATGCGTGGTCGTGTTCATCGGGAGGGCTTGGACGGAACATGCGATGTAAATGAGGCCTGGCGTACCGCACAACGGAGGAAACAGACCTCCTACGTTCGAAACGGGGTCCTGTTGATCGGGAGGGGTCTGGCGTACCACAAAACGGAGGAAATGGACCTCCTACGGTCGAAACGGGGGTCCTGTTGATCGGGAGGGGTGTGGCGTACCGCAAAACAGATGAAACGGACCTCCTACGGTCGAAATGGGGGTCCTATTCATCGGGAGGGGTGTGGCATACCGCAAAACTGGACTCCAAGGGATACTGTTCATCTCCACCGTCGGCCCCCTCCAGCCTCCACGAGCTACTATTCATCCACCGTCGACCTCCTCTAGCCTCCACCTGCGACTGTTCATCCACGGGCTCCTGTTCATCCAGCCTCCACCGCGCGCTACTCCACCGGCTACTGTTCAACCAGCCCTCTCCACGGGCTCCTGTTCAACCACCCCTCCACAGGCTACTGTTCATCCTGCCCTCCACCGTCTATTGTTCATCCTGCCCTCCAGGGGGTGGTCCTGTTCATCCAGCCCTCCACGGGGTCCTGTTCATCCAGCCCCAACCGGCTCGATCGATCGGGGTCCTGTTCATCCAGAGGCAACACCACAGGGTCCTGTTCATCCACCCCCACCGGGAACTGTTCATCCAACCCCCCCGGCAACGCTCACTGTTCATCAAGAGGCAGCATCGATCGGCTTCAGTTAGCAGCAGTAGCGAAGGAATCGCTCGATCGGGTTCAGTTAACAGCCATCGATCGATCGCTCGGGTTTAGTAACGTGTAGCCTGCAATCGCTCGGGTTCAGTTAGAGCCCAGCGCCTCGCTCGGGTTCAGTTAGAGCCAATGCCTCGCACACACGCGCGTATGTGTACGAGAGAAACGCGCATCGCTCGGCCCCCGACCTCCCACCATAATCGGGAACTCCCCGAAATTTTCCTCGCCCTCGCTTCTACCATGGTTTTTTCCGTCATGGACAGCCCAAAGAATGTCATGCAGCTGCGTCTCCGGCCCGCCCAGGACAAAAAGCCCATTTTTTGTCATAGAAGTAGGAGCCCACCACATCTATGATGATACCGGGTTTTATCACAATTATCGTCATAGAAGTGTCATATGTATGACAGAAATTTTTTTCGTTCGGCCCAAAATGTCACGGATGTGTCTTTTTTTGTAGTGTTAGGGCCGTCCCCACATGTCATGGACTCGGGTGGGGCCCAGCCGGGGTCAAAGTGGGTCAAACCCACCGGCGTTAAGCCGCCGGCGATGCTAGACGTGGTGGAGGGCGTCGGGATTCCTTCTCCGGTGACCAAATGGTCGGCGGAGGGCATCTACATGCTGCTGGTGAACTCGCGCGCCTTGTGGAGCAAGCGGTGTGTGTGGGGGTGGCCGAAGATGATGCCGACGTCGAGCCAGGCGGCGGCCGGAGTTCGGGCGTGCACGGAAACAACGTTAGGAGGCACGGCAAGGGGCATAGAGGGGTGCTACGACCTCCTAGGGGTGCACTGAGCACGGTGACACGCTCAGTTGCGGCTATAGGTGACGGTGGCGACGGGGGCGACATGGCCGGCGGAGCCAAGCTCCCGGCCATGATGCCCAATGGGGTTAGGGGTAGCTAGGGTGACGTGGCTAGGGGGATAAGGAAGAGAAGCTCACGGGGAGTGCAGGAGTGGCCTCGGCATGCTCGGGGAAGCACTAGAGCAAGCGGAGCGGTGAGGGGGATCTCCGGCGGCCGGCGATGAAGATGATGAAGATGGCGACGATACAGGACCTCCAGCGGGGCGTGGCTGGATGGAGAGGATGAGGGAGGCGTGGTGATGCTTGTGGACACGTGGGGAGGCGAGGGGAGCACGGAGGCTGCAGGTACGGTGAGCGACAGCGACGAGCTCCGCTTAGGCAGAGAGGGAGAGAGAGAGCAGAGAAGGGGGTCGAGCTCGAGAGAGATTGAGAGGCGACCAGGGGGGATGCATGGCGTCATGAGGGAGATCCAGGGCGATGAGGGAGCACGTAGGCAGGGTGGAGGTGGCCCGCGTGTGGATGCGCGCACCGGGCATGCACCCGTGCCTACTGGCGCGAGGAGGAAGGCGACAGAGGGGCTGGGGTGGTGGGCTGGGCTGACTTTGCCCAGCTAGGCTGCTAGAGTGGTGGGCCGGTTGGGGTGCCAGGTAAGTTCTTTCTCTTTCTCTTTTAATTCATGTTTTCTATTTTTCTGCAACTTTGTGGCTTTTCTAAAAATACCTAAGTACTTTCAAAAATCACCAAACTGCTCATGCTCACTGCATGGAATATACCCAACTTGGGACATTTCAATTTAGGATTATTTGGACATTTAAAATATCTAATATCATTTAAATGCCCAAATGCAAATAGAGTATGATTTAATTCAGTGACCCTATGATGTCCTAGAAATATGTGCACCATTTTTGTCAGAGGTTCCAGACCAAGGCAAATATGATGAACATTTTAGAAAGGCATTTCGGGTACATTGAAAATAATTTTAGTAAACCCTAGTTGGTTTCAGGGGGGTGCTGGGGGTTCTGTCATCCCCATTTCAACTTTCTTTGAAAAGTAAACATGACGCAACATTAGATGGTAGCACTAGGCATTACCAGAACTAGGGATGTGACAGCAGGTCTCGTTATCTTCTCACACCCAGACATACCAACACAGACACCACACAAAAAATCTCATCGTGCCTCTATCCCCTCCCCCTTGCATATACACACTCAAGGGAATCTCTCGCCGTGACATCATATTAGTCTCTTTCTCTAGACCTCTCTCATTTCTCGTGCTATCTCTCCCACGCCCCTCCCCCGCCGGCCCCTTTATCCATGCCTCTCTCGAATACGTAATACACACACATACCTCTCTAGGCCCTGCCAAATACATCAACTACACATTCACACATGTTATATCACGTACCCCATTGATCTAAAAAGCCCTCTCTTCACGTTTATTTCGCATACAACATTCCATTTTAATAAAGTGTGGCCAAAAAATTATTTTAGAATTTCTACATATATACAACATTACAAAGTTATATGGAGGAGTATGAACGTTAATTTGCATTGCATGGTTCCCACAATGATATTTATTCCGCACTATGAATTTTTACATATTTTTAATATATATAAAGTTAGTCATAATAAAGAAAAATGAAGAGCATCTCTCTCCCCATCGGATACACCCCCTCTACGCCCCTTTCACGTATGCACACAAACTATCTCCAGGTCCTGTAAAAGCAAGCCCCCAGCACATTCACGCATGTTTCATCTTTCTCTCGTGATATATACAGTGATGATCATTGTATTTGGAGCGAAAGCACGATACATACATTGGACTTTAGAATCCACTCATTACGGTCACCATTTACGTTTTGTGGTTATTATACAGTCACGGGCTCACCGTACAACTCTGTATTTTCTCAAGACACGACCAGTTGACCAGTTAAACGCTCCACGTGGCACCTCTAGTGTTGCATCTCATTATCTCACTACCATTGGGCCCACCTGCCGGCTTGAATCTACTCTTCTACACTCTTATAAAAACAGAGTTGGTGATGATGGTGTGCCTGCCATCCTGCAACATAGGCCGTCCGATTTATATCTAACAGATTGGAAGGAAACTATGTCAATTTTGCAAAAGGTACCCCCACACCTCTCCACATTTGCAAATAAGGCCTTCCCACGTTCATCCTTTTCTCTCAAAAGATAAACTAGTCATACAAATGCACCTTAATGTTACGTGCAACACACGGGCATCTTGCTAGTAAGAATGAAAACAAACGACAAAATATATTGGATGGTGGTTCGAAGTCATGACCGCGGGCACAACAGACAAGGTGGCCTTGTATTGGTATGCCGAGCCGTCTGTTTTAACACACAGGAGCTGGTGTGGTGATTATACACACACGCACGCATGCACACGAACTGCATGCACACAACACCCACATGAACACATGCAGCCACGCACGCACGCAACACTCACACGTACACATAGCCACACATGCACGCAACACTCACACGCACGCACGCACGCATGCATGCACACACCACATGACCACACACTCTCACGCTCAAGTGCTCAACCTACACGTGCATGCGCACACATTGGGCCCTGACAGACACATACACAACCAGGTGATTCCCGCGCACAGGTTGGAGTCTTGTCGCGCCTGGGTAAATTTGTTTTTATCTGACCTTTGGCCAGTTAACATGGTGCCACGCAGACTATTTGTCCGGTCAACAGAGTGCAATCCGATGCTGAACGATGAGCAAGTGACTGTATAATCACGGCAAAATGTATATAGTGACCGTAACGAGCGTATTCTGATGTTTGGTGACCGTATTACGCTTTTCTCTCTGTAGGTCCTCCAAAACTACATTTCTACACATTCTCGCATCTTACATCTAACAACTATGCAATACAACACTACTACTACACTCTAACACAATAAATCATATGTGTTTTTAGTTTTACTAGATATCATATTGTTACTTAATTATTCATTTTGCATACATTAAAATTGCCTTTGAAATGTATGGCCAGTATCATCTACCGCGTGGGAAAAATCCCGCCCTTTTCTATTTAATCACCTTTGTATCGATGGATCGTGTGAAACAACCAAACTATAGTACTATACAATACAAGTGGGAATTCACGGGGCTGCCATGTCATGTACTCCTCCGTTGTAAGGGTGGAGAACTCGCTTTCATAAATGTTCTAGTCCCGTTCGCCGACATGTGGGACATCATGCTACCGGGTCCACGTGCCATACCAAAATACAGTGCAGAGCAGCAGGGGTGAAGCACCCCAGTCATGGCGCCGGCGTAGTAATGAGCAATGAGGCATCAAATCACAAAGCTGCACCTTTCCCGCAGTTAAGTTAGAGGGACGAAGTAATAATGCTAAAAAAGGAAGTCGGAGGGATGAAGCAACCATCATTTCACTCGTTGCTGAATCCGCTTCTCCCACATCTTCTTCAAGTTTTCTTGATAGGATCTTCTTCAAGTTAACCACGTGTTGCTTCTGCCGTTGTTCTGCCTCATGTGGGACATGGATCGGCTTGGTAAAGCACTGACACGTGGGACCACATGTTAGCAAACCGCCAGGCCAACATCCTCTAAAAATAAGAAACCTCCCCCGCCATCCGCGCGGCAAAATCACCTCTGTTTTACTAATCTTGATTCTATAATTTTTAGATCAATATAATTGAGATTTGTATAGATAGCACACAGGAGCAAAACCAAGTGGTATGGTTAAGGGCATCCACAATGTGTAGCCAAATGTGAAAATAGCTTTTGGCATTGATGGGAACCATTGTGGACGGTGCTGCCAATGCCAAAAAGATGGAACCGAAGCTCCCTGATTGATTGATTGAAGGAATATAAAAATGCAACGTCTCTCCTCTTGCTCCCGTGCTTGGACGCATGTACAATATAGAGCATAGAGTCTACTCCCCTGTCCCTTCTATCACAAATCACTAAAGCATTGAGGCGTCAAATCACAAAGCACGGACGAAGCAACCATCATTTCACTCTTCACTGACTCTGCTTCTCCATCGTCTTCTTCGAGAAACCACCTCACCGCACTAAGATGGACGAACGACGCTATTGTGTACTAGTAGTACTAGTACATTATTTACGCGTCCTTTGGTTCAACTGACTTCCTGGATGCAAATAAGGCAGTTGTCTCAGCTTGCAAGCGGCACTTGCGTCCTGTGGTCTCCCTCAACGGTGTTCTCCGTCGAATGCACTTTGCCAAACCACAACGTTCGAGATATCGTCGACGTCACCGCAATGGGGAAGGAAGTCAAATAGTTACTACCTTCATTTTTTTGTACACAAGGCCAGTATATCAAGATTACAATTTGCAAAAGGCCACTAACACTAATCGAGGCAAATTGATGGGGCTTGCCTCGTACTAGCAACCAAGGACATTAATATACCCTTGCATGCATGCGGAAGTGAGAAGGTTGGTTTGCATGGCGCTGCATTAATCAAGCGATGAGGAGTGAGATGGTTAGCTGTTTGGGCTTTGGAGAAAAAATACGCATTAATTGACATGTCAAATGAGGATTTGTATCGATTAATCCCATGAAGGAAAAAGTCGCCTTTATTTATTAACACCAGTACTCCTAGTACATACATACTTATCCTTTGGGTCTAGGCCTTGCATTGCCATACTTTGCAACAAATTTTTGCCAAGCTTGCCTAAAGTTTTCAAAATGAAAAGGAGGTACACTTGCGCACGGTTGCCGCGGTCGCACCGCACCCTCACACGGTCACTCCGCACCCTTACACAGTCACTCCTACATGCCGCAAACCCAACCAAGGGAACGCACCCTCACTGACACATGCTACCGCATGTGAACAAACCAAACTCAGCCATCCTACCTCTGACACATAATTTTTGTTCACACAATATGTTTATGCAACTGCATGTTGGGGAGGATCCGTACGGCCCATGCGGTGGTCTGTTCGGGAAGAAGAACAGGTGAGGAAGAAGGGTTAGGAGACGTAGGATATTCATCCAACAGCCTGAAATAGTAGACTGACCAAAATGATGAAAGTCAGGCGACTTGCATAACAATATATGTTTTTACACAGCAAAAGATCCCTAAAAACAACAACATAAAGAAAAACTATCACTGCTCGCGGAACGAGACAGCCTCGTCATCTTTCACTGCCGGCGCGAACCAGCTGTAGCTGCTGACGTGTGTCTCCTCACCGTGGTTGTCCTCGGCCTCGAGCTACTCATTCACACGGAGCGTGCGGGCGCTCTGCACGGACGAGAGCACCGCCCGGTTCAAGTCGAGGATGTCCGGTTCCGCCTGCAGGAGGGCCTTGATGGCAGCGGCATCTGCGCGCTCTGCGCCGAGTTGAGCCTCCGCCGCCCGGTTCAAATCGAGGACGTCCGATTCCTCCTGCAGGAGGGCCTCGATGGCAGTGGCATCCGCGCGCTCCGCGTCGAGTCGAGCCTCCGCCGCCCGGTTCATGTCGAGGACGTCCGGTTCCACCTGTAGGAGGGCCTTGATGGCAGCGACATCTGTGCGCTCCACCTCAAGTTGAGCCTCTGCCACCCAGTTCACGTCCACGACACCCGGTTCCTCCTACAGGAGAGCCTCGATGGCAGTGGCATGCGCACGCTCCGCGTCGAGTTGAGCCTCTGCCTCCCGGTCCTCCTTTAGTATCGCCAGGTTGAACCGTTGGTCCGCCTGCACCATGGGGGACCCGGACACCGGCACGATTCGACGTCCATCGTCTCATACCCATCGGGGGCCTTCTGCGTCGCGACCTCCGCCATGAACATTGGCTCGGCTTCCTCCTCCTCGTAGCTTGGCTCTAGGGAACTCGGGGATTGGCCCCGCCACAAAGCGAGCTTGGGATGTGCCGAGGGTGGTGTTAGCGCTGTGGCATGATGAGCAGAGGGTGGTGAGGGTGGCGTTATCGCTGTGGCACGACCAGCAGATCAACACCCGGCTTGTCGAGGATGCATGGGGCACTGAAGTTCGCGCGTGTCGCGACGCGTCCGCAGAGTGGTGTAGCGCGGCCAACTGCATCCCTAGGGCTTGATACCATGCCGAGTCGTCTTGCTTTTTCAATGACATGTGGGGTCGCATGTGAGCAAAGGGCATCTCCAACGTTGCCACGACCACAACTGACTACCCTGGCACACCAAAAACCCTCGTCCCTCGCGCCATCGCACGGTGCGTTCCCAGCTGGCGCCAGCTGCCAGCATTCATGCCGTCCGTTCGTATGCCGTCGTTAAGAGCATCTCCAATAGCTTGTCTATATGGATGTCTATACTCGTTTTCCACGACCTGAGCCCAAAACAGGCGTCCAACAGCTTGTCTATATGATCATCCAAATATACATATCCTCTAAATCGACCTCGACAATGTCCACGCCTGGACATTATGAAGGTGCCGTCTAGACTCGGATGCAGTTATGATTTCTTCCTCTCCCCAGCGACGGCCCACCTGTCATGGTCCCTGTATATAGACGTTCTGATGCAAAACTAGACGTGTATATAAGGGAATCTTTTTAGACCATTGTCTATATGAATATATAGACATCCAAATATACACATGCTATTGGAGATGCTCTAAGAGGCTCGGTGCCCGATAGACTAACTTCGGCGATTTAATGATGCACCCAAACGATTGGTGAGGGAGTCCTGGATTAGGGGGTCTCCGGACAGCCGGACTATATTCTTTGGCCGGACTGTTGGACTATGAAGATACAAGATTGAAGACTTCATCTCGTGTCCGGATGGGACTCTACTTGGCGTGGAAGGCAAGCTAGGCAGTACGGATATGGATATCTCCTCCTTTGTAACCGACCTTGTGTAACCCTAACCCTCTCCGGTGTTTAGATAAACCGGAGGGTTTTAGTCCGTAGGACACAACAACTACAACATACAATCATACCATAGGCTAGCTTCTAGGGGTTAGCCTCTCTGATCTCGTGGTAGATCTACTCTTGTACTACCCATATCATCAATATTAATCAAGCAGGACGTAGGGTTTTACCTCCATCAAGAGGGCCCGAACCTGGGTAAAACATCGTGTCCCCTGCATCCTGTTACCATCCGCCTAGACGCACAGTTCAGGACCCCCTACCCGAGATCCACCTGTTTTGACACCGACATTGGTGCTTTCGTTGAGAGTTCCTCTGTGTCGTCGTCGTTAGGCTTGATGGCTCCTTGTATCATCGTTAGCGATGCAGTCCAGGGTGAGACTTTTCTCCCCAGACAAATTTTTGTATTCGGCGGCTTTGCACTGCTGGCCAATTCGCTTGGCCGTCTTGAGCAGATTGAAAGCTATGCCCCTGGCCATCAGGTCAGGTTTGGAAGCTTAAACTACACGGCCGATATCCGCGGAGACTTGATCTTCGAGAGATTCGAGCCTCTGCCTTGTGCGTCACGTGGTCATGATGAGTACGATTTAGCTCTACCATCCGACAATGTTCAGGAGATCGCACCGGCAGCCGCTCTGACCCTCAATTCGGTGCCAGTTGTGCCGTCCATGGACGGGTGGATGGATCCCGTCGCGGAGGCCTTACCCTCATTGGTGATTGAGCCGAACATCGACCTTACTCTGCACGAGAGCCGTGTTGACAAACTACCGGATCTCTCTCCGGCCACGGACTCTGAACGGCCGGCGCCCGTTCCTAGCGATCCGATCATGGAGTTTACCGCCGTGGATATTTTTCAGCACTCGCCCTTCGGCGACATACTGAACTCGTTAAGGTCTCTCTCCTTCTCAGGAGGATCCTGGCCGAACTATGTCCGGCATGATTGGGATGTGGACGACGAAGAAATTCGCGGCCCGCCCACCACCCACTTAGTAGCCACTGTCGATGACTTAACTGACATGCTCGACTTCGACTCCGAAGACATCGACGGCATGGAGGACGATGCGGGAGATGAAGAGGAACCACTGCCCACAGGGCACTGGACAGCCACCTCATCATACGATATATACATGGTGGATACACCCAAAGAAGGCAATGGCGATGAGACAGCAGAGGATAACCCCTCCAAGAAGCAACCCAAACACCGACGTCAGTGGTGCCGCTCTAAGTCCCGCCAAAGCATAAGTGGTGATATCGGCACAGGAGGTAATAACACTCCAGATAGTGCCGAAGACAACAATAACCCCCTCCAGCAAGAGTTAGAGCAGGAGGATAGAAGAGCCAGCCCTCCTTAGAGAGCGACAGATGGAGAAGCGAAGGATGATAATTACATACCCCCCTCCGAAGACCAGGCAAGCCTCGGCGATGACGAATTCGCCGTGCCAGAGGATCCCGTCAAACAAGAGCGCTTCAAGCGTCGGCTTATGGCCACGACAAATAGCCTTAAGAAAAAGCAGTAGCAACTTCAAGCTGATCAAGATCTACTAGCTGACAAATGGATTGAAGTCCTCGCGGCCGAGGAATATAAACTCGAGCGCCCCGCCAAGAGTTACCCAAAATGCAGGTTGCCTCGACTGGAGGAAGAAGCGTATGACGCGGCTGATCGGCCACCTCGTGGCCGTGATAGAGAGGCATTCCAGCCAAAAACTCAGCCCGCACCCCGACGCCATTGAAATAAAAAAGCATGGGGAAATACACTAGACCTGCGAGACGTATTGGAGGACAAAGCAAAACATGCAAGATCGATCTACGGATCACGGGGGCATGCCACTATGCGAGATGATAAACGTCACGCCGGATACAATAAAAGTAAACCCGGCCGGGCCGAACACAACGAGCAAGACCCATTCGTGATGCGTCGCGATATAGCCCAATATAGAGGCACCGCACACCCCTTATGCTTCACAGACAAAGTAATGGATCATCAAATCCCAGAAGGTTTCAAACCCGTAAATATTGAATCATACGACGACACAACAGATCCTGCGGTATGGATCGAGGATTTCCTGCTCCGCATCCACATGGCCCGCGGCGATGACTTACGCGCCATCAAATACCTCCCACTAAAGCTCAAAGGACCAGCGCGGCATTGGTTTAACAGCTTGCCAGCAGAGTCCATTAGCTGTTGGGGAGATCTGGAAGCCGCATTCCTCGACAACTTTCAGGGCACTTATGTGCGACCACCAGATGCCGATGACTTGAGCCACATAATTCAGCAGCCAGAAGAATCGGCCAGGCAATTCTGGACTCGGTTCCTAACAAAGAAAAATCAAATCGTCGATTGTCCGGATGCAGAGGCCTTAGCAGCTTTCAAACACAACATTCGCGACGAGTGGCTAGCCCGGCACCTTGGTCAGGAAAAGCCGAAATCTATGGCAGCCCTCACGACACTCATGACCCGCTTTTGTGCGGGAGAAGACAACTGGCTGGCTCGCAGTAACAATATGTCAAAAGAACCATGGTACTTCGGATACCAAGGACGGCAATAGCAGGTCACGTCGCAACAAACATAAGCGCCGCATTAATAGCGATAATACTGAAGATACGGCAGTCAATGTCGGATTCAAAGGCTCTAAACCCGGTCAGCGGAAAAAGCCATTAAAAAGAAGCACTACGGGCCCGTCCAGTTTGGACCGTATACTCGATCGCTCGTGTCAAATACACGGCACCCCCGACAAGCCAGCCAACCACACCAACAGGGATTGTTGGGTGTTCAAGCAGGCCGGCAAGTTAATTGCCGAAGACAAAGATAAGGGGCCACATAGCGATGACAAGGAAGAGCCCCGGCAACCGAACACCGGAGGACAGAAGAGGTTCCCCCCACAAGTGCGGACGGTGAACATGATATACGCAACCCACATCCCCAAGAGGGAGCGGAAGCGTGCGCTCAGGGACGTATATGCATTGGAGCCAGTCACCCCAAAGTTCAACCCATGGTCCTCCTGTCTGATCACCTTCGATCGCAAGGACCACCCCACTAGTATCTGTCATGGCGGATTCGCCGCACTGGTCCTAGACCCAATCATTGATGGATTTCACCTGACTCGAGTCCTTATGGATGGCGGCAGCAGCCTGAACCTGCTTTATCAGGACACAGTGCGCAAAATGGGTATAGACCCCTCAAGGATCAAACCCACAAAAACGACCTTTAAAGGTGTCATTCCAGGTGTAGAG
The DNA here is from genome assembly GCF_002162155.2 of Triticum dicoccoides. Lineage (NCBI taxonomy): Eukaryota > Viridiplantae > Streptophyta > Magnoliopsida > Poales > Poaceae > Triticum > Triticum dicoccoides. Next base: position 390,891,928 of record NC_041390.1, on the reverse strand, counting down.
GCCCATTGCACATGCTCAATTACACTGGAAGTGGTCTTCAGATCCCCGGATAACTTCCGAAGCGAAGAATTAATCTTCGATATAGTGTCGTTCCGCAGTGGCTATCATGCACTGCTCGGGCGAACCGCATTTGCAAGATTCAATGCGGTACTGCATTATGCATACCTCAAGCTCAAGATGCCAGGACCTCGGGGGGTCATCACAGTTAATGGAAACAGAGAGCGCTCTCTCCATACGGAGGAGCACACTGCGGCCCTCGCAGCAGAAGCGCAAAGCAGCCTCTCAAGGCAATCCACCAGTTTGGCGTTTCAAGACCCAGACACCCTCAAGCGCGCTCAGAGTAATCGGCAACTAGACCGCCTGGCACGATCTGAGCTCGTGTAGCAATATGGCCCCCACCCCAGTCCTAGCCAAACGGTGAAATCCATGCCACGCGTACATAATTATGCATTAAAAATACCATGGGCACATGCGGGGAGGGGGACACAACTACGACATGCCCCAATACGCGGCCTAAACCGCACTAGGGGCTTCCCGCTTTGTTATTTTTCTCTTTTAGGACTTTAATATCTAGAAACCCTGTCCGGCAGCATGATTGCCGAACACATGATGCAACAACCAAGGAGGCAACAAGCTACGTCACACCATGGAACTCCCAGGTGGATTATGATAACGAGTGAAATATTTGTTTTAATACTATTCCTCAGCTTGCCGTTGCAAGGGACATAGTCCTACTTTTTTCCTATCGCACCATATGTATCATTCTGCTTTAACGCACCTCTTTCAATAAACAACGCATAACATTACTACTATTATTGCATGCTTGTTTTATATATGTGTTCATTAATGACACCTTGCAACCGTACAATTTGGTACAGCCAACACACCAGGGGTTTAAGTACCCCACAATTTGGTGTGAGAAGTCCGAACACTTTCACAAGTGCGGCACCCCGAACTTATAGCATTATATGCATTAGCTCCGAATCATGTCTTTGGTCAAATGTTGGGTTTGCCCGGCTCCTATGTTTTGGTACCTTACGTTTCGCTCCATCGGCTAAGGTAGCGCTAGGAGAACTACTGCGATTGTGGCCCGGTTCTGCTGGGCTAAGCACCTCAGTAGAGAAAGCTAAAACTGACTGTCATGATAAGGCGAGAGACTGGTCGCTGTTCGGCAAGGTTTCGAGTCCCTAAAGACTTATGCCGCTTAGAGCGAGGAGCCGGTCATGTCCAATTTAAAGGGGTGTATCGCGCCCCGAATTCGGCCTTCCGAATACCAGTTGCTTCGCCGAAATTTAAAATTATAGAATTCTATGGCTAAGTGAGAGTGATAAAGCATTATTAGTCTGGTTGCCTTGTTCGCTGTGTTGAGCACCTCCCTCGAAGGACCCAAAAATGGGAACAAGAGTTCTCAGGTTTATCCCGAACACCCCAGCACTCGCGGCATGGGTGCAGAAGCCGAGGACTAGCCATCTCTTAGATTGGATAAACAGCCAAACAGAAGGTAATATTTTAAATTCAAACAAGCGTTGCATAGCGCATATGAAACAAGTTTTCATCATACAGGATCACACAAGCAAGTTTACTCAAATATTACATCCTTTGAACACTCGTCCGCTACAAGACAGGCACCCTTCAGGACACCCTCATAAAAAATTTCGGGGGTGCGATGCTCCTTGCCCTGCGGCGGTCCCTCCTTGATCAGCTTCACGGCGTCTAGCTTGGCCCATTGCACCTTCGCACGGGCGAAAGCCCGGCGTGCACCTTCGATGCAGACAGACCACTTGACGACCTCTAGCCGTGGGCAGGCGTCCACAAGCCGCCTCACCAGGCCGAAGTAGCTATTCGGAAGGGCGTCGCCAGGCCATAGCCGGACTATAAAGCTCTTCATGGCCTGTTCGGACGCTTTATGTAGCTCGACCAGCTGCTTCAGCTGGTCGCTCATGGGCACCGGGTGTTCGGTCCCAGTATACTGAGACCAGAACAGCTTCTCCATTGAGCTCCCCTCCTCGGCCTGGTAAAACTGTGCAGCATCCGACACGCTGCGGGGGCAAATCTGCGAATGCTCCTAGAGAGCTCCGGATTCGGGTAAGTAACAGGTAATTTACTTTCACATGCTTGCTTTGCATATAGAATGCCTTACCCGCCGCTATTTTCTTCATCGCGTCAATCTCCTGGAGGGCCTTCTGTGCTTCGGCCTTGGCACTCTTTGCACTTTCACGGACGGTGGCAAGCTCAGATTCTCGCGTCTTAGAGTCATGCTCCAACGCCTCATGCTTCGACACGAGAGCTTGGAGCTCTTGCTGCACCTCGCCCACCCGTGCTTCTTGCCTTTCCCGCTCGGTTCACTCCTTGGCTGCTTTGTCTTCGGCCTCGGTTAGAGCTTGCTTCAGGGTCGCCACCGCGGTCGTGGCCCCTGGCAAATATACGATGATCCTGTCATTTTGCAATCGCGTCTTCTTTTACATATACATAGACAGGGTATTACTTACCCTTGTTCTCCTCGAGCTACCTCTTGGCAAGCCCGAGCGCCTTCTTGGACCCCTCGAGGTCCTGCTTTAGTGTGGCGACCTCTGTAGTCAGTGCGGCTGAGGCCAGCAGCGAAGCCTGCATATGCATATTGGCATACTTATTTTAGACTCCTGCGATGTTGTTTGATCCTCTGTTCGGCTTTTCTTTGTGAACACCGAACAGAGCATCAGGGGCTACTGTCTATGCGGTAATATTTTTCCTATATTTTAACACTTACCTCAAAGCCTGTTAGAAGGCTGGCACAGGCTTCAGTCAACCCGCTCTTGGCGGACTGAACCTTCTAGACCACCACACTCATAATAGTGCGATGCTCCTTGTCGATGAAAGCGCTGCGAAGCGCTCCCAATAGATTGTCCGGTGCCTCTCAATGGACAGATTTCACCGGCACAGGCATCTTGCCCCTCTTGGAAGGAGGCCGCCTGCCCGAATCCGGAACCGCTGGAGGGCCAAACTCGGAGACCTTGGGGGCCTTGTCCCCTCTGCTCCCGGAGTCCGAAAGGTCGCCTTGAGGCGCCTCCGGGACTGTCTCCCCTCAATTCGGTGCCTCTTGAGAAAATACCTCGGCGTCGTCCGTAGGGCAAGGGGAGGTGACGGTCGGAAGTGGATCGCTATCCATATCCGATGAGCCCAGGGAGCCGTCCGACAATACATCGATACTAGCTCGTGGCGGCCTGCATAATCATATTCGGCGTTAGGGGAAGTAGTGCGACAAAGGATACTATGAGTTACTTTGGTATTCGAATACTTATGACCTCCCCAGGGGCTTGGCCCTGGGTAACCACTCGTCTTCGCCTTTGGCGGTGGTGGTGGAACTGTCCGGAAGGAGAGTCCTTCCCTTCTTGGACCCTCTGGCCTCCCCAGTTGGGGCCGCCTTCCTTTTCTTATCTCCCCCAACTGAAGGGGGAGCATCCTCTTCTTCCTCCTCGTCTTCGGGGGAGGAGTGTGCCGTAGAGTCATCGGACGGTGAGTCCGATGACGCCTGGCGCCGGGAACTCTTTCGGGTTCACTTGGCCTTATTGGTCTTCTCCGGCACCTTTTAAGGAGACGGAGTCAGCATCTCCATCAGGAGAGCGCCCGCGGTGTCTTCGGGCAAAGGGGCCGGACAGTTAATCTGCCCCGCTGTCTCCACCCAGTCCTGTCAAAGGCATGGAAATCAGACCCCACACATGATTATGCTAGGGGAAATAAATATCCTACGGGACGTATTGAACTCACCGAACGCGCTAGGCGCTTTGCGCTTAGCCTGCGGTCCTCGGAGAGAGAAGGAGGGACCTCGGCGCCCTTGAACACCACCTTCCAAACATCCTTGTGCGTCATATCGAAGAGCTCGCTCAGAGTCTAGTGCTGGGCCGGGTCGAACTCCCACAAGTTGAAATCCCGTTGTTGACACGGGAGGATCCGGCGGATGAGCATGACCTGGACTATGTTGACAAGCTTGAGCTTCTTGCTTGCCATACTCCGGATACATTTCTGGAGTCCGTCCAGCTCCATCGATGAACCCCACGACAAGCCCTTCTCTTTCTAGGAAGTGAGCCGTGTAGGGAATCCAGATCGAAACTCGGGGGCCGCCACCCATTTGGCGTTGCGCGGCTCGGTGATGTAGAACCACGCCGATTGCCACCCCTTTATGGTCTCCACAAAGGAGCCTTCTAGCCATATAACATTGGGCATCTTTCCCACCATGGCTCCACCGCATTCTGCTTGTTGGCCTCCCACCACCTTCGGCTTGATATTGAAGGTCTTTAACCACAGGCCGAAGTGGGGCCGGATGCGGAGGAAAGCCTCACACACGACGATGAACGCCGAAATGTTGAGGACGAAGTTTGGGGACAGATCATGAAAGTCCAGCCCGTAGTAGAACATGAGGCCCCGGACGAATGGATGGAGGGGAAACCCCAGTCTGCGGAGGGAGTGGTGAAGGAAAACTACCCTCTCGTAAGGTTCTGGGGTAGGGACGATCTTCTCCGCGGTGGGCAACCGATGCGCGATATTCGCGGCTAAGTATCAGGCTCCGCGCAGCTTCTTGATATGTCCCTCCATAACGGAGGAAGCCATCCGTTTGCTTCCCGCTCCGGACATGTTTGGATAAGGTTGAGGGAAAGGATGTAGACTTGGGTGCTGGAGCTCGAGTGCGCGAAAATGGATGACCAAAGGAGGAAGAAGGCGTGGATGAAGAGGTGAATCCTTATCCCTTTATATGGGCGGACGAAACTATGCGTCCCCACTAGCCTGGTAAAACTCGCTTATCCCCCAAGCGTCGTAATCGATGGCGCGGTTGGGTTACCCACGACCGTATTGATGAGAATCACGTAATTAGGGGAACACGATCTCTGCTTCAACAAGACGTGTCAAGAAACCGCCTCGCGTTATGTGTGAGGCTGGTTGATGAAAAACGGTTTGAATAATTACCGGGCCATGGCATAATGTCGTGTTGCTGAAACATGTCAGCAGATTAGATTTGTGGAAATATTATTCTCTCTTCGGTGGTATGTGGAACTTATTTTGCAGGGTCGGACACTATCCTTGTATGCAAATCCTTCCGTGATGTATTCGAAGGAGGAACCCGCCTTGCAATGCCGAAGACAATACTGCGTGCCGGACTCATCGTCACTGAAGCCTTATTCAGGGGCTACTGAGGGAGTCCTGGATTAGGGGGTCTCCGGATAGCCGGACTATATTCTTTGGGCGGACTGTTGGACTATGAAGATACAAGATTGAAGACTTTGTCTCGTGTCCGGATGGGACTCTACTTGGCGTGGAAGGCAAGCTAGGCAGTACTGATATGGATATCTCCTCCTTTGTAACCGACCTTGTGTAACCCTAACCCTCTCCGGTGTCTATATAAACCGTAGGGTTTTAGTCCGTAGGATACAACAACTACAACATACAATCATACCATAGGCTACTTCTAGGGTTTAGCCTCTCTGATCTCGTGGTAGATCTACTCTTGTACTACCCATATCATCAATATTAATCAAGCAGGACGTAGGGTTTTACCTCCATCAAGAGGTCCCGAACCTGGGTAAAACATTGTGTCCCCTGCCTCCTGTTACCATCCACCTAGATGCACAGTTCGGGACCCCCTACCCGAGATCCGCCGTTTTTGACACCGACACTTGGCCTCACCAGAATGCGCTGCTTAAAGCGGCAACGCCCAGCTAACCTCCACACCATAGCGCATCGTCCTGCTACCTGGCACCACATCCGCCATGACCGCGAGCGCGAACGCTCTATGGGAGAGCTTGTGTTCGGGGATGAAGCTCGAGGTCACCACCCTCGCTCAAGTCGCCGCTCGCGACGCAATAGCGGCATAGCCGGACGCGGATGCGACCGCACAAGCGGTGACCACGCTGGCGGCCGACGACGGGAGCACTGTCAGCCACGCGTCCTACTTGCCTCCGTCCAACGTCCGGCACCACCGAGGTCGGGGACTCCTCCAAGGATGAGTAGGGCATGGGAGGCGGCAGGGCATGGTGTGCCAACTGGCTGGTCCGTCTCCCGTGTTCTACTCTTCCTCACCGGAGACCGCACCTTCACTTCACGGGTCTTGAACCCCGCCCCCGTACATGGAGATCGTAGATGGAGGACATCGGTCGCCGCCATAGAATAGGTTTAGGGTCAGGTTTCTTTTATTTTTCTATCCTATAAAAGTTCGAAATGTAATGAAAATCTACCGTGTTTGCATTAATCTCGGCCGGTGTATATGAGCTTTCACAATAATATAGTATATTGTAGGAGTACTAGCAAGATGCCCATGCGTTGCACGGAACATCAAGATCTTGTGGGAGAAAAGGATGAACGAGGGAACGCCCTATCTACAAATGTGGAGAGGAATGCAGGTAAATTGTCATAGTTTCCTTCCTATCCTTTAAATATAGATCAGACAGCCTATGTTGCAGGATGGCAGGCGCACCATCATCACCAACTCTGCTTTTTATTGAACCGAGACAAAGCTAACATGCGAAGTAAAATAAACACATAGTCTGCATACACAATTTATCTTAGGCACTCCAATAGTACGTCCACTACACATTCACACATTTCACATCTTTCTACATCTATGGGAACCTACAAAAGGGTTATCGTAAATTGCCTCTCTCTCCTCCTTGATTTTCATGGTGGTGGGCCCCTCCCCCCAATCTACAATCAACATCTCCCACGTTTCACATTACGTTAATTATGTAACTGGGATTACGTAGGTGTAGCATTACTCGTCCTACAAAACCCAACTAAGCGAACCTCCCAGCATATCGCGCGGGAAAAAACTCTGCCGCGTCGTTTTAGTAGGGATTAACGGATTACTACTACTAGTATCGATGGATCGCGCGAAGCACCAAGTTTTTTTCCTTTAGGGGGCAAAGCACCTAGTTTAAAAGAAAAAAAGGCGGTACACTCACAGCACCCTTGTCGCGGTCGCATTGCACCCCACCCATGTTTGGTCCTGCACACGGCTCACGCAAACGGAACTCGCTTCGGCTTGCCTCTTCACTGACACGTGGGACTACACTTGGAGAAACCGACCATGCGCCAAACTCCCCCCGCCCACAGCGCGAAAATCCCCCTCCCAAAAAATTCCCCCCAAATCCCAAATTCAACCGCCCTTCGGCCAACTAGCCAATAATATTCCCCAAACCCCCCTCCCCCCGCCCCCTCCACTCCATTCGCTCTGCC
>NC_041390.1:390806725-390884144 GCF_002162155.2 Triticum dicoccoides | reverse complement strand
GCCTCGCCAATACATCGGCGCCACAGTTCATCGAGGGGATGCACGGCGATCCTCTCGCTCCCACGTATACTCTCATAGACTGCCGTCCTCTAGCCGTGCCGCCACCGGTGGCGATGTTCTTGTGGAGGCGCACGGCGGTCAGCGCCACCACCGCTGGCGACGTTCGTGTGGAGACGCACGGCGGTCAGCTTCTCCCATGGTATGCGCATTCTAGACTGAGGCCCCGTGCATGTCGGTGAAGCGTTGAATGTTAGCTAATAGACTCTGTTAATCTCACTGTTTGCCAAAGTACTTTACTGTCAATATCCTCTGCTTAAGAAGCTTCCTTGCCCTGTTCTGCACTCAATCTGCTTAGCTGAGATGGCATGCCAAGCCCGATTAGTTGCTAAAATATCCTGCCATATATTTATTGTAACGTAGATTGCCATGGTCTAGTAGCCAATATGTTAGGTGAAATAATTGTACACCATTTTATACTCGATCTTTGTTGCTGCGATGGCCTTCGATAGTTTGATGGCTGTGTGCTCGAACTCATTGACTGCTGAAACAACCTATCATAATTTAGCACTCAAATATGTTTGCTGAATTAGCTTTACATATATCTCGTTACTTAGATCTGCTCGTCCAAATATCTTGCCATAGCTTTAGACATTGGCCTAGGTATTTTTTCTGGACTTCATAAAAAAGCATATATGTTTTTCCTGTAATATCTAGTAGAAGAACTAATTTGTATGTCTAACAGATGGACATGACTTGGATAACTTTTGCTCGTAGATTCTCCGCTGCATATGTCGAGGGGGTTGAAAACTTCATGAACTTTATCAGAGCTGAGTACAGTGGTCCGAAATCAGATGTGCTCTGCCCGTGTATCAGTTGTATGAATTCAGTTACAAGACCCCAGTCAACTGTGCAAAATCATCTACACTTGTATGGGATGTCGATCACATATACTAGGTGGGTTCATCATGGTGAAGCTGTGAACGTCAATGTTACTGACTACGTGGAAGCAGCACATCACCATCTTGATCTTCTTGATGCTCAGGTGGAAGAGGAGGAGGTGGTGGTGGTGGCGGAGCCAGTGAGTTTGACCAACATTGAAACAATGCTACAAAATGCTCGTGCATTTCGTGAACTTTCACTTGCGCAAGAAAAATGGTGGGCCCGCATGTTGGAACAATGCAACGTGGCTGTCATCCCAGGAAATAAGCTGTCAGTATTCTCAGCTATGGTCACCTTTCTTCAGGTGAAGACATCTGAGTGGATGACCAACAAATCATTCAATGCGATGTTGATTGCTTTCTGCAAATCTTTCCCAGATGCGTCTGAGTTGCCACACACCTACAGTAAAATGAAGAATTTCCTTCGTGTAGTTGGAATTGGGTATGATATGATCCATGTCTGTAAGAATAATTGTGTTCTATTCCGGAAGGATTATGCCAACTTAAGTGAATGCCCGAAATGCAAATCATCAAGATGGAAAGATGGCGATGCTGTGAAGAGGATTCCTCATAATGTTCTGAGACATTTTCCAATTACACCAAGATTGCTGAGGTTGTTTCATGATGCTGAAACAAGAGAGGATGTACTATGGCATTCTAGGAACCAGTAGTACAGAGATTAGAATGTAATGAGCCATCCATCTCATGGTAGTGAGTGGCAAAGCTTCAATCAGAAACACAAAAAGTTTGCTGCTGACCCGAGAAACATTAGACTTGGCTTAACTTCAGATGGATTTAACCCATTTGGCCGCTAGAGCGCCACATATAGCATGTGGCTAGTGCTTGTTATCCCTTACAACATGCCTTCAAATGTCTGCACCAAAGAATCAAACTACATGATGGCCTTGCTCATCCCAGGTCCAAAAAGTCCTGGAAAGGATTTTGATTTATTCATGGAGCCTCTTGTGGAGGAACTTCAATAGCTATGGAAGGGTGTTCTCACTCGAGACCTATATAGCAGCCCACCAGCTGCTTTATTTCTGTGTGCTGTTATAATTTGGTGCATCCATGATTATCCGGCTTTGGGCACTATGTCAGGGCGAACGACACATGGTTACAATGCATGTGTTCGCTGTGACATGAATCCACTGTCATACGCAATACTTAACAAGATCTATTACATTGGACACCGCCGTTTCCTTGCCAAGGACAAGCCGCGTCCTACAAAAGACCGAAGACATGTGTTCAATGCAAAGCATGAAAACCGTGATGCGCCAAAGAGGCTCACCGCTGATGAGTTGCAAGTGGAATTAGAGAAGGTCAGGCATATTACACCAGGAAACCATCCTGGCAATGGTAGCGGGAAAAGGAAGCATGGCATGGCAGAAGAGAGATTATTGTTTACCCGCAGGTCCACTTTGTGGGACTTGGAGTATTGGAAAGATTTGGATCTGCCGCATGATCTTGATGTGATGCACATCGAGAAAAATATATGTGACAACATTATCAGCACACTTCTTAATATTGACGGCAAAACGAAAGGTACCTTAAAATCTAGGATTGGTTTGACACATCTGGGTATTAGAAAGGATTTGCAGGTGCAAGATGAAGGTAAACCACGTGATATGGCACCAGCTGTGTACGTCTTGGAAAAGGTAAAATGAAAAGAAATTTGCGAGGTCCTGTCACGTGTGAGATTCCCACATGGATTTACTTCCAACCTGAAAGTTGAGTCAGTGCAGATGGAAACAAGGTACAAGGGTTGAAAACTCATGACTGCCACGTTGAACTTAAAAGGGTCTTACCTATTATCCTTAGAGGATTGGGCCGCCCTGTCTTATACAGAGGAGTTTCATAGTTGGGACAATTCTTCAGGGAACTCTGGAGTAGAAATATGGGGATAGATGCTGTCAGCATTCTGGGAACGGGGGTCCCCAGACTTGCCTGCCTGCGGCCCACGGTGTGGCTCTTCTAGCGGCCTGGTACGACCCATCTTCACCAGCAAACACTCAAGACCCTCACGAGGGGCCAAGCCTCACGAGGCAGACGACACAAGACTTCCTCAAGGGCAGCCTTGCTAGGCTGTCTCGCGAGGAGCAGAGAGATCAAGGCAAAGGGCACCTCGTGAGGTTCCCATGAAGTGAGCAATGACGACCAAGGCCAGGCGGGTGCCAGGCGGGTGCCAGCGGGCGCAGAGCACTAGTTTCCTCCTTGGTGCTAAGGGAGTAGGCGTAGACAAGGAGTCCCTAGGCATCAGGCAAAGGTTTCCATATCGGTGCAACAAGACCAAGACCAGCAGGACGGAGGTCATCGCGAAGCCCATAACAGCGTCACCACCAGAGCCTTTTGCAGGCGAAGACCGCCTTTTGTCAGGATGGAATGTACTAGTTGTCCTCCTTCAAATTGGCCGTTGTGGGATCCCTTCCCACCTGATATTTGGGAAGAGGACCAGGGCCCCTATAAATAGGACTAGCCATCACCATAGAGATGATCTGATCTGGCATCGATCCATTCCACCCACATACGCACCAGCTCACTGAGCTCAAGAACACCTCTCCTCAGGAGGCCGTTCTTCCCTTGTACTTGTTCATCCTCAGCCTACAAGGCAATCCACCACACCACACTGAAGTAGGGTATTACACCACATCAGTGGCATGAACCAATATAAACTCTTGTGTCCCTTGTTCTGCAGGTTCGGCGAGTTAGGATTTAGGATCGTTGCGAGAGCATGAGCTATGGGGAGAGATCTTCGTGCGCACCCCAGTGTTCGAACCTTAAGGGTTTTGCCGGAACCTGAAATCCGACATTTTGCATGCCAGGTAGGGGTGCACCGAGATTTTCTTCCTCATCGGCCGATCCGCTGTCGCCCCGCATCTCTGATGTCTGGCGATCTGTGGGCCCAGGTCGACCGCTGGGGGCCCCGACCAGCTCGAGCACCTCCATCCATTCCAGAAGACCTCAACTGCGCGCTCCAGGAGGCCCGCGCGCCGCCCAACGCCCGTGGACGCGGCAGCGCGGATCGACGTCCGCTCCCCTCACGCTGCGGCGCGCGCGGGCCTCCGCATGATCCGCAAACTACGCAGCAGCAACGGCGCCACACACCCAATGGGAACAGGCAAATATGCGAGCCGCGCTCATGGTGGCGCGGGAGCTGTTGCGGTGCCGGCTGATGGAGAGCAGCCACGCCGCGTTGCTGGAACGCGTCGCCGGGCTGTTGGATGCTGCGGCCATGGGTGTGCCGCCTTTCTGCTCTCTACTCACATCTCAAGTTGTGGTTAGGTCACACCATGGGCCTCGTTGTGCCCGCGTGCTCCCAGGTGCACCAGGAGGGTTCGCCAGCGTTGGCACGACTGGCGGTGTCGGACACCCGGCCGAGCCCTCGTCTCCCTTAGGCGGCGTGGGCGCAGGCGTTGCTCCTCACGGCCCCAATCGAGCGCCACCCCATGACCACCAGGAAGGCATGCCGGGCTCGACAGCGTGGGGCATGGGGTGCCTTGGCAGAGGTTTCGGCAAGGCAGCTCAAGAAGCCTATGTGCCCCGTATGGTGAATCAGGAGTACGCGCCAGAGGATAACCCCTGCATGTTCCACGAGCCGGGCTGGGAAGAAAAGATGTTGGATGCCGAGGCTTTCTACGAGCCACCCAGGAGCCTCGCCGCTCCCGCCGACGGCAACCACCACAGGGTACTGCTAATAACCAAGGAGGAGGCTTACGCTAACCATGGGTCGCAGGTGGACCAGGCCGTGTTGGCAGACGATGCACCCAGCGCTGCAGCCCCACCCCGGCCAGGGGCGGCGCACTGGGGCTGCGCGGAAGGAGACCGGAGCAAGCCCCACCCCCATGTCACGCGGGGCAAGGCGTCACCCGAAGGTAGGTCCTCTTCCGGGAGGCGCCGACGAGCCCTCCCCCCGGCAGAGGGCCCGTGGTCTCCGAGGGTGCCGCTGGCGTCCCCTCTGCCCCTTGGCCTTGTCCTGTTTTCCGGACGCTCCAACGATGGTCGAGGGTGGCACAAGGCGGGGCCCTCTTCTGGCGATATGAAGCAAGGCTCGCGCCTGTGAAGGTCTCCGCCCGTGACACTCTCACGTAATAATGAGTGGGGCTGTACACGCCCCAGAGTCTGCGGAGAGCCGCCCTCGGGCCTTGGGGGCTCCCGCCCATGTCCTACTGGAAGCACCATGTCCCATGCTGGCCGCCGACACTGTCCCCCAATGACTAAGCTCATGGCCGGCAAAGGCACTAGGCTCCGCGCTAGTGAGAAAACAAGAATACTAGCTCAGTGCCCGACGCGGCCTTTTATTTTCACCCCCTTTTTTTCTGTAGCTCAATTTGCAGCCTTTCGGATTTGAATTTGAAGTCGTGTTTCCTTTGCCAATCGCGAGGGGTGTCTTTTCTTGTTCCTATTAATTTCTTGAGTTTTCTGGGTTCGTGCCTTTATTTGAGGTGTGCGTCTGCCACCTCCCCCTTTCGAGCACCTCGTGAGCGGGGCTGGGCGTGGCATACACGCGCCGCACGCGCACCCCGCCATGACTGGCGCTTGCTCCTCGCGAGGCCCTCTCGGGCGGACTAGCTGACTCCTCAGGAGCCCCAAGCCTCGCGAGCCCATGAAGGACGCCCCTCGAGAAAGTACACATCCGCAACACCCAAATCAATGTAAAGCCTGTCTGGGCAAGGTAAGTTACAACCGCACGCCCGCAAGGGGCTCGCGAGCTTACAAAAGCATACTTTATGTCTGGTCCATGGAATAAAACAATAGTGTGATTACATGAGGGGCTCCCCCTCCCCAAAATGCTCTTACGCCCTAAGGGGTCGTGCAAAAACTTTTGCATATAGGTTCAAAACAAAGAAGTGCGGGTTCAGTCAGACATGTCACTTGCCGCGTCCACCGGGTCACCATCAGCATCCTCCGGGTCGTCGTCAGGTGCGTCGCTGGCACCACTGTCATTATCGCTGGCACCATCCACAACATCATCAACCGCGCTGCCTTCATCAACCACAACCACCACAACATCATCATCGGAAGTGAAAGCTCTAAGCAGAGCATCCACGTTATCATCCACCCAGCGCGCCAGGTCGCCCCGAATAGCCCCGGGGACTGGGGCTATGGCGGCACCGAAGTCGAAGTTGGGGTTGGCATTCTGAAGATGGCTGAAGATGCGGGAAAACGCGCGCCCGAGGAGGCCGCGACTCTTGTCGTCAACAAGCTCGCGAGCTCTCTCGGCCCGGTTCTCCAGGCGCGTCACGACATCGACGAAGAAGCTAAGGTGGCTGGTGTAGTTTTCTGCATGAGGATGAGGGGCGTATTCATCGCAGATAGCGCCCAGCACCTGGGTGGCCCTCAACCTAAGGTCGTGGAGCATGGGGGCGTGTTCGCGCTGCAATGTCCACTGGTGGATCGCCTCCTCGCTGCTCTACTGCGAGAGGGACTCGGTAGCGGTAACTCGCTGCTGAAGCGGAAGCAGTTCAGCACGGGCGGAGGCCAGCTTAACGTGCACGGAGATCAAAGCAGCTGCAACGGCCTTCTTGCGCTGCTCCGCCTCAGTCAACCTCGACCTAAGGGCGGTGGTCCTGCCCTTAGCTTCGGCTGCCATGAGCTTCAGCTTCAGGTCGTACCTATTGGTATGGTCAGCGTGAGCCTCCTCCGCCCTGCAGTCCACTTCCTCCTGGATCCTGGCCTCGCGCGCACTGATGGCATCTTCCCCCCGAGTAACCTCACGCTCCCTCACCTCCAACCGCTCAAGCTCGAGGCTGCGCTCTGTGGACTCCAGCATTAGCACTTCCTAGCGCTTCACGACCTCCTCCTCGTCATCGACGTCAAGGCAGCTCTGTGCGCCTCCGCCTGCTGCTCCAGGAAGGCATTCAAGGCGTGAAGCTCCTGCCTGCGCCTCTCGGCAGCCTCGCGACGGGGATCTGCCTCCCTGGCCTCCTCCAAGGCTCACGCACTGGCCTCACGCAAGGTTGCAAGGGATGTCTCGGTGTCCACATTAGCGCGCTCACATTGGAGGCGCCCGAGGTTGATGGTCACCTTCAATTGACGCCATTCATCCACCAACCTAAGACTCTCGGTTTCCAGGCGAGCGTCCACATCCACAAACTCTTCCCCGAGTCAGCTCAGCGCACCCATAGCTTCCTGGCAGAGCTCGTGACGGATGACACCCCGCCCGCGCGCAAGCTCGGATGTGCAACCGGGTCCATCCTCCACGCCGGAAGTTGTCGAAGAGGTTCGAGGTGGCACGCCTCCTCCCAACAGGGGGCTGGGGGCCGACGCCTTTCCAGCCACCCTTCGGGCCCCGACGGGGACCCGGAGGGCGGAGGCTTGTTACCCGAAGGAGAGGCCAGGGCCAAGGCCACCCAACTACGATCAATAACCAGAGGAGGAGCCCTCGACACACCTCCTGCACCCCAAGCAAGGCCGCTGTCAGCATTCTGGGAACGGGGGTCCCCGGACTTTCCTGCCTGCGGCCCACAGCATGGCTCCACTAGCGGCCCTATACGACCCATCTTCACCAGCAACCACTCAGGACCCTCGTGAGGGGCCAAGCCTCGCGAGGCGGACAATGCAAGACCTCCTCAGGGGCGGCCTCACCTAGCTGGCTCGCGAGGGGCGGAGAGATCAAGGCAAGGGACACCTCGTGAGGTTTGTGTGACGCAAGCCATGACGACTAGAGCCAGGCGGCCGACAACGCGCATTGTTCTCGTTTCCTCTTTGGTGCTAAAGAGGCAAGCGGAGGTGGGGAGTCCCGAGGCATCAAGCAAAGGTTTCCATATCGGTGCAACAAGACCAAGACCAGCAGGACGGCAGGACGGAGGTCACCGTGGGGCCCAAGACAACGTCACCACCAGAGCCTTTGGCAGGCGAAGACTACTTTTGTCAGGATAGATTGTACTAGCTGTCCCCCTTCAAACTGGCCGTTGCGGGATCCCTTCCCACTTAATATTTGGGAAGAGGACCCGGGCCTCTATAAATAGGGCTAGCCAGCACCTTAGAAAAGGGTGGCTCATCTAGAGAGAATTGTCGACCGCACCAACCGACCAAGCACAGGAACACCTCTCCTTAGGAGGCCGTTCTTCCCTTGTAACTGTTCACCCTCATCCCTAGAGGAAATCCACCACACCACACTAGAGTAGGGTATTACACGACATCGGTGACCCGAACCAGTATAAACTCTTGTGTCTCTTGTTCTTTGGGTTCATCGAGCTAGGCCGTGAGATCATGATGTGCGCGAGCTAGAGAGGGGGAGAAATCTTTGTGCGCACCCCAGTGTTCGAACCTCACGGGTTTTGTCGGAACCCAAAATCTAACATTTGGCATGCCAGGTTGGGGTGTGCTGAAGCTTTGCCCCCCGATGGCCTTGCCTCTCCGACCGGCTCTCATGGACGCCGCCGCTTCCCCAACTGGATCGACGGGCGCCCTCCACAGCGCCGTGGGGCTCCGGACCTTCACCTCGTGCTGGGGGAGGAACGCCGCCGAGAGGCCTCGCTCTGAGCTGCGAGGTACCAGCAGGCACTGCGGCGGTACCACTGCCGCGGCGTTCGCTACAGGATGCTCGAGGTGGGTGATCTTGTCCTGAGGCGGGTGCTCTCCAGGGAAGGGCTGCACAAGCTCTCGCCCATGTGGGAGGGCCCGTTTCGGGTCGCTCACATCTCCAGGCTTGGCGCCACGTGCCTGGAGACGCAGGACGGGATCCCCATCCAGAACCCTCGGGAGGTTCTACCCATGAAGCAAGGCCCAGTGCCTATGAAGAATCTCCGCTCGTGACACTCTCATGTAATAATGAGTGGGACTGTACACGCCCCGGAGTCTCAGGAGTGCCGCCCTCGGGCCTTGGGGGCTCCCTCCTACGCCTAGTGGCAGCACTTAGCTCCGCGCTGGTGAGAAGACAAGAATACTAGACTTGGTGCCGGACGCGGTTTTTCATTTGCTTTCCGCAGTTGGTTGCCCTTTCTTTTAAGTTAGAATTTGATTTCTGGTGTTCCTTACTGGCCTAGTTTCTTTCTCCTTGTTACCTACCTTTCTGCCCTTGGTTCCTCATTTTTGACCCGTTCTCTCCCTCACATGCCTCGTGAGGGGGCTGTCCTGAGTGTTTTCGCTTTCTTGTCTTTCGCAAGGCACCCTGGCTAGAGCTCGCAAGATAGCGCGCCCTTCTCAGTCCGTGCCCCCCGAGTACCACGACACGAAGCACAACGTTACGGCCAGCAGTGCCTATGATCAGGGTCTAGAAGAATAAGGATTTCCTAGCAAATTTTTGTAGTTCTCAGGCGCCACCGAGCACAGAAGACCTTGTCAGGCATTGGGGAACGCGCATCTCGCAAGGCGGAATCTACTCATTCTATGCGCATACATAAAACATGACGCTGCAGCACAACACATGAATGATAAACATAACACAACCAATTAGAAACCATAATTGTCGCATGCCCTAGCAGGGCCCCATACCTTTCTCTCTCTAATGCAGGAA
This sequence comes from Triticum dicoccoides, assembly GCF_002162155.2. Classification (NCBI taxonomy): domain Eukaryota; kingdom Viridiplantae; phylum Streptophyta; class Magnoliopsida; order Poales; family Poaceae; genus Triticum; species Triticum dicoccoides. The sequence continues at coordinate 390,874,751 of NC_041390.1, read as the reverse complement.
GGGAAGGAAGAACAAAACAAAAGCGGAACACACTGCCAGAACAGGCCGCGAGGACGGGCTTGTGGTGCTCTCCCGAGCTCAGCTGGACCGATCATCGTGCTTCACCAGAGCGTGTCGGATCACGGGTTCCGGCAAAACCCTCAAGGTTCGAACACCGGGGTGCGCACAAAGATCTCCCCCCCTACCGATCCACGTCCTAACTCAGCTAAGATCTTACAAACTAACCCGACGAACTCACAACACAAAGGACACAAGATTTATACTGATTCGAGACTCCATTGTGGTGTAATACCCTATTCCAGTGTGGTGAGTGGATTGCATCTTGGGCTGAGGGTGAATAGTGCAAGGGGAAGAACAGCCTCATGAGGAGAGGTGTTCTTGTGCTTGGTGAACTTGTGGTTGTCCTAGTCTCTCTTGGCCAGACCGATCGATCGAACCCCTAGATACGGTGGTGGCTAGTACTATTTATAGGGGCCCTGGTCCTCTCCCCAAATATTGAGCGGGAAGGGAGCCAACAGCGGCCAATTTGAAAGGGGACAACTAGTATAGCTTATCCTGACAAAAGCAGTCTTCACCTGCCAAAGGCTCTAGTGGTGACGCTGTCTTGGGCTCCACGAAGACCTCCATCTTGCCGTCCTTCTGGTCTTGGTCTTGTTGCACTGATATGGAAACCTTTGCTTGACGCCTCGATACTCTGCGCCTGCGCCTGCTTTGTGACACCCCAAAAATTTGGCCTTGTTTTATTAAATTAAAATTTTGCCAGGATTTAAAACTTTGAAATTTTTGAGCTCCACTTTGATTTTTTTTAAGTCATTTCCTTCCCTATTATGATGAGTTTCTCCAAAAAGAAAACTTTTCAAAAATGTTGTTAGACTTATTCAACCTCTCAATAAAAACTTTCCTTTTATCAGTATAACTAATTAAATAATTAAGTTGCTTGATCTTTATTTTCTTGAAAATGGTTTTTCAGGGTTAAATTGACCATATTTGAACTACAACCATTTGATAGATTCACTTAAAATTCCCACAAAAATTTGGAGATGTCATGTGATGTTTTAAGTCTCTATTATGCAAAAATATATTTCATTCATGAAATATTTTGAGCCCTGCACTCAATTTTTCTTCTCTGGTCCAGAGTGCATTTTGCACTGCAACCCTTTTATATATTCATTTAAAACTTCTACCAAAATTAAGGGAGGTCAGTAGGAGCCTATTATTCCACCTTGTGCAAAAATCCAGGGTTGTTCTTTGAAAATATTGAGTGAATCAACCTCATTTCCATTCTGGACCAACTTGATAATTTGTGCAGCAACCATGTTTTTGCTTGCTCTTTAGCCCTTGATCATTTCTCCTACTTGTAGACCCCCATGTTAAACCCTTAAGTCCAGGAGCATGCACCATTTAGATCATTTTTGGTTCATGGAATAATGCTATTTATTTCCTGTCCAGAAATGTAGTTTTGCAAAGCTTGCACTAGCAAGTTTCCCCTTTTGTCCAAATAACCACACCACTCCCTCTTTCATCCACAGAGACACTGATCTGGAGATTTTAGCCACTCCAAGAAATGCCTAAGTGCCCTTGGCATTTTGTCAAACACCTGGTGTGCATGGCCAGTTTTGACATGTTTTTGTCTTTGCACTGTGAACTTGCACCTCTGATCAAACCAGCATGTCCACTAGACTCCCCGTTGCTCCTAACCTCGATCTGGTAAATCCCATCCTCACCTGCGACCTGTAGCATGCCTCGGCATTGTGTCGAACATCTGGTGTGCGTGCACTGGACGCGCCCAGAGCGCGCGTATTGCAGCCACGCGGCCGAGCCGACACACTGGCCCCCACGGCTTTGGCCCGCTCTGCAGCACCACGCCACGCGCTCCCCTCCTCGCAGCAACGCGCCAAGCAGCCCCCGCCGCGCCCGGCAGGCCAAGCGCTAGCCGCCGCTGCCGCCGACAGCCCCTGCTCCATTCAGCGTCGCGCAAGCCACCCCGGCTCGCCACCTGGCCCCTGGAACAGCGCGTGCTCATCCGCGAGTGTGTCGCCTAGGTCTCGTCGACGCCATGTTCCCCTGCAGCTACAATACAACGGTTCGCCGGCCGCCCTTATCCCCACCGCCGCGGAACCGACCTCGGCGTGCTATAAATGGACACCCCGAGCCCCTCTGAGCACGCACGCGACCTCATGCTACCCCCATGGATCTCCCCTGCCTCGCATTCGACCCGGGGAGGTCTTCTTCATCATCTCCGGCAACTCCTGCCGCCGCCACCGCCCCGGCCAATCCGGCACCTCCAGTACCTCCCCCTCTCCGTTCTCTCCACCAGGAACCATCTCATCCTCCCGTGAACTCGTTCCCCTGCTTGATTTTTATCGGGAGCCGTCGCCACCAGAAACTCACTTTGTCACCGAAGCTTTCCTCCGCCGCGGAGCTCGTCGCCGGCAGCTCCCTCCACCTCCGACAACCCCACGACCACCGGGAGGACCGCCTCGGCCGTGCGGATCCATCCCTACCCTCTGGAGCCCGCGAGGAGCAGCCAAACGCCGGCGACGATCGCCGGAGCCCCGCTCCGCTCGGACAGAGGAGGGAGACGACGCGCGGCGACTGGTCAAACATGACCAGTGGGCCAGGCGGGCCCACTGTCAGCGACACCCCGTGCTGACCACGTGAGATTAAGTGAAGGCGTATTATCCCTAGTACGTTTTCCCCGCTCCGAAAGCGTATTCCCCTCCAAAACGTTTTCTTTTTCTGTTTTATTTAAAAACAGATTTTGACCAAATGTTTGACAGGCTCTAACTTTTTAAATATAAGTCCAAATGAGTTGATTCTTTTTCCTACCTTCCTCATATTTGATCTAGTTAATTTTAAGATTTATTTGAAAAATTTTCAAACAACTTTTTTGTTCTGTTTTTGAAATTGTGTTAATTCAAATATATTTTTCAAATAGGATTTTGGGGAAAGAGAAGAAAACTTTCAAAAGTTGGAAAGCACCCTGCCCTTCCACACATTGAAGGCAAGCATTCTGAATCCCGGCATAATATTTTTGGAGTGATCGTTGATGCATTTATAACACCACCGCATTTCGAAGGATTTGTTATTTCATGTGATATGATCATATGCATGGGTGCATGTTACTGATTTCCATGCTGTTGGTAATGGACACACTTGTGATGATAATCACCCTCATGAGCTTGGCATGCATACCGGCAGGAAACCGGGGAAAACCTCTGCCTTGGGTAGGTATGAGTTTGCCACCGGTCTCCGTCGGGACGGTTCTGTCTGGTATGGCATGGTAAGGTGATATGAGTGGTGACTCTGTTTGATGAAATATATTTGTTACGCTAATCATGCAGGGAATACTTGAACCTCCTGAGTCGACCGTAGATCGAGTCTTGTTCCAGTAACCCCCATACCTGTTTCGTACTACCTCTCGTCTCTACAGCAAGTAGAGTATGGTTCAGTAAGTTGTCAACCTCTTTCTAGCACACACCGTACAGAGAGGCCATGGTGGAAGATACCGGTTGTAACTGATAGGCAGACCACCTGGTCCGGGGGCATGGGTGTTTCCGGTTGGGACCGAGAGGGGAGGCCACCCCTTAGAGCGCGCGATATAAGTTTGATCCCATGCTACGCGAGGTTGTAGCCTCCCCACTTAGAGTTTCTTAACAGGTGTCGTGGGTGATTCCAGACACGTGTGAGTTAAGCTGGTGTGTGCAAGTTAGGTGTGTTTTCAACAAAAAGACTGTAGACGGAATTAGTCCCGATGGACTAAAGAAATCCGTTACTCGTGGGTAAAGAGTACACCCTCTGTAGAGAATAAATCTATTCGAATAGCCGTGTCCTTGGTTAAGGATTACAGTCTGGGATGGGTCAAGTATCGGTCTTAGTGTCGGTCTTCGGAGATGAAACTATTAATCCAGAAATGGAATTACTACTTGTGACTGGTGATAACTATGATTATTATTATTTGACTAAACCATGATGTTATTGTTATTATCGTGTATCTCTGGGATGGTTCTACCTTCGGGATATTCACTATGATTGTTTCTTTTAAAGCCCTTTATGTGGCGTCGCCCAGACGCCCGACTGTGGCATTTCTTTAAAGCCCTTTATGTGGCGTCGCCCAGACGCCCGACTGTGGCATTTCTTTAAAGCCCTTTATGTGGCGTCGCTCAGACGCCCGACTGTGGCATTTCTTTTAAAGCCCTTTATGTGGCGTCGCCCAGACGCCCGACTGTGGCATTTCTTTTAAAGCCCTTTATGTGGCGTCGCTCAGACGCCCGACTGTGGCAATTCTTTTAAAGCCCTTTATGTGGCGTCGCTCAGACGCCCGACTGTGGCATTACTTGTTATTTATTTCATAAATTTCTTTTATACTATCATGTTATTGCAATTTTAGAAATAACTTGCTTGCACGCATCCGAGAATTACTTATCCTTTGAGGCTGACGTCATGAGCATAAAAATATTTTTCAGCACATCATTGTTATATTATGCCTGTGTTCATAATGTTTGCGAGTACATTCAAAGTACTCACTGGCTTGTCCCTGGCTATTGTCTTGGCCAGATTTTTCTTGCTCGGAGAGAAGCGACGCGATGCCAGCCCCAGAAACCACTCAATGGAGATAGCAGCCTTGCGAAGATAGGAGTTAACCTGGTCAGCTGTTCCTGTGGGAATTGGAGTCCCATAGACACTGATGATCCTCAGACCGCTTCCGCCATCAACCACTAGAAACCATTTGTTGTACACACAGGCCAAAATGGTCTTGTACTACATATTCTGTATTTTGCTTGGAATTTCTGTATCAAGTTAGAGCCTCATCAGCTAACAGTAATCCTGGGGCTGATGAGCACGACGGTCTTTTCTGGAAAGTTATTACCCGGAAAACCGGTCGTGACAGGCTTGGTACCAGAGCCAGGCTGACCATTGGCTAATCCTATCTTAGCCAGGTCAATAAACTAGGCAAACCAACCCACCAGACCTTAACCAAACCCCAGCCAAGCTTCTCGTGCAAGATAGCCACACAGTGACCCAACACTTTTGGCAGTCGGTGCCCAACCTATCAACCTAACCTGTCACTCATGCGCCAGTGACCGGCCCCTAAATAGTCTTTTCTCGCAAGCGTGCGAAGGAAGATTCCGTTTCCTTTTCCCTATAAAAAGGGGCGCGCTAGCCCCAAACCAGCACACATAGTCGCTACCCCAAACCGAGCCACAATGCCTAGACCTATAGTGCACAACGAAACCACAGCAACCAACCTTGGAGGTTTTGTGACCATCCTCGCAAACCTCACCCGTCGTGCCTACGCGTTAGAGGAGCCACCAGAATATGTTGTGTATCAAGGACCCATGAGCGGTGAAGACCGTCAATTCTGGGCCACTGTCCACATTTACGGTAGGAGTCTAGCACCCGAACGCCCCTACCGGTTCACCGGAAGAACAACTTCCTTTGAGCCACAAGCCATCCAGCTAGCCGCTCGAGAGGCTATAGTTCATCTCAGGCACTTGTCGCCCAGAGTTAACTGTCGCTCGTTCCACTACTACCCCAGACGTGAAGGATATGGTAGACCACCCCAAGTCGCCAATGGAGACCACGAGACGGACCCCGCATTGTTGCACCTAGTGCGCTATGTAAGTGCACTAGAGGCACTGTTCGACCAGATCACTATTGATCTAATCGTAGCTCGTGGAGAGTTGGTTCATCGAGCCCCGGCGAGAGAAGGAAACGAGCCCAACACCGACAACCCAGTCGTGTTGTATGGACAACCAATCGAGACCCCGAGATCTGCCCCAGCCATCGGCCAAGGTGCTGCGATAACCCCAGAAGTGCTTCGTCGCATATTGGGAGCACACTCCAACGGGGTTGAGGCCAACAATCCCCGCAATGGTCATTCTCACTACCCCGACCCTGCAGTTCCTCCGCCATCTCCGACTAATCCCGGCAGAGAGACACGTGGAGAAGCCTCGACATCCACCAGGCACGCCCGTTTAGACATAAACGAGGTAGACTGAGCCGTATGAGTAGTACCAAGTTTCAATGTATCCTCGTTTTGTAATCATGCGACCGCGTATATTAACGCAGCCTGTCTTTGTGCCTCTGTGTTAATAGTAGCCTTGCATGTTTGGTCAGCGCATAGCTGCATATTTTCCGGGCACAACTACCAAAAACCAGCCCGACGACAACCACAGTAACACATCTCTTTATGAGATATGTGTATCTCTAACACTGACCTGACCTTTGGAGCCAAGCTGGCAAATTTATTACCTTTCACCACGGTAAAAAAATGATCCAGCTCCATTGCTATATAAAGGCCACCTTGTGACCTTACCCAACAACCCCCCCACCTTGTGCACCACACTTGCACTTATTCCTGTCATGCCGAACCCCAGCATTCATCTGAGAACCCCAGATGCAACTCCAGGTAGCTTTGTCAAAATATTGTGGGATTTTACCCGCAATACCATGGGTTCTACCCAGCCACCCCAGTACGAGCTGTTCAAATCAAGGATCACCCCCTCCACCTTGGAATATTGGGCAGCAGTACACATTCCTCCTGTAGACCCCAACCAAGATCCAATAGAAGTTTCCTTCGTGGGGAGATCTATGCCAACCCCACACTTGGCCATAGAAGCTGCTGCGAAAGAAGCGATTGCTCGTCTTCGATCCGCAGTACCCTATGCCCGCGAACGAGGATATTATTACTTTCCGAGTCGTGCAGCACCCGGAGAAGTAACGTCTTTTCCCGGTGGGCGTATTGAGAGAGACCCAGTTCTGGCCAACCTTATCCAGTACATCATTGCTCAAGAGCATTTAAACCAGCGAGTGATGGATTATCTCCAGAGCCTCGCAGATTTAAATCCTCAGGTTGCCATCGGCAGACCACTGAGACCCGACACGGAGAGACGCATACATCGACTGGTCAATCCACTGCCTCCAATTGAAGAAGAATGTATCCCTTTACTAGAGACATTTTATCAGAACCCCTCCCAGTTACCATTTTCATTTTAGACGTCACTACTGTATTTGTCCTTTGCAACATTTAATTATGTGTGTGACTTATGCGTGAATACCCTGAGTTTGTACGACGAGTCAATTATTTGGCTTCTACTAATGGGTGTAGTTTTTGTGGTGGTTTATGCTCCTTTAGATTAACTGTTTTTTTTTCCTCGCGAAATCCTTGAGTGAGATTTCTTTTCCCTGAATTGCTACACCTGCCACTTCACGGCGTGGATTATTTGATTCCACTCATGTAACGCCCTCGATGCGGCTATATCTCCCACATGTCGAAGCACGACTTAGAGGCATAACCGCATTGAAAGCAATGTCGCAAGTGAGGTAATCTTCACACAACCCATGTAATACATAAGGGAAAGAGATACATAGTTGGCTTACAATCGCCACTTCACACAATTACATGAATAAAGCATTACATCATCCAGATACAATCAAGGTCCGACTACGGAACCAAAATAAAATAAGAACCCCAAATGCGACAAAGGTCCCTGATCGACCCCAACTGGGCTCCACTACTGATCAACTTAGAACGAAACAACACAAAGGGCAAGATCTTCATCGAGCTCCTCCTTGAGCTTGGTTGCGTCACCTGTTCGGTAACATAGGCACCTGCAAACTGGTTTTGGAAGTATCTGTGAGCCACGGGGACTCAGCAATCTCGCACCCGCGAGATCAAGACTAACTCCAACACCGTGATCAAGAGAAGGCAAATGAGAAGGCAAAGCACGGTCGATAAAAGTATGATCAAGAAGTGATCCTATAGCAACCTACGTCAAGCATAACTCCAACACCGTGTTCACTTCCCGGACTCCGCCGGAAAGAGACCATCACGGTTACACACACGGTTGATGTATTTTAATTAAGGTCAACTTCGGGTTTTCTACAACCGGACGTTAACAAATTCCCATCTGCCCATAACCGCGGGCACGACTTTCGAAAGATAATACCCTGCAGGGGTGTCCCAACTTAGCCCATCACAAGCTCTCACGGTCAACGAAGGAATAGACCTCCACCCGGGACACTCCGATCAAACTCGGTATCCCGGTACAACAAGACATTTCGACAGGGTAAAACTAAACCAGCAACACCGCCCGAATGTGCCGACAAATCCCGATAGGAGCTGCACATATCTCTTTCTCAGGGCACACTCAGATGAGCAATCCGTACAACTAAAACCAAACCTCGAGTTTCCCCGAGGGGGCGCTGCACAGGGCTCTAGTTCGGACCAACACTCAGAGGAGCACTGGCCCGGGGGGGTTAGAATAAAGATGACCCTTGGGTCTGCAGAACCCAAGGGAAGGTGGTAGGTTGTTAGTGAAAATGGTAAAACCAATGTTGGGCATTGCTGGAAGAGCTTTACTTAAGGCGAACTGTCAAGGGGTTCCCATTATAGCCCAACCGTGTAAGGAACGCAAAATCCGGGAACATAACACCGATATGACGGAAACTAGGGCGGCAAGAGTGGAACAAAACACCAGGCATAAGGCCGAGCCTTCCACCCTTTACCAAGTATATAGATGCATTAATTAAGTAAGATATATTGTGATATCCCAACAAGTAAACATGTTCCAACAAGGAACAACATCTCCATGTTCCAACAAGGAACAAACTTCAATCTTCACCTGCAACTAACAATGCTATAAGAGGGGCTGAGCAAAGCGGTAACATAGCCAATCAACGGTTTGCTAGGACATGGTGGGTTAGAGGTTTGACATGGCAATTTGGGAGGCTGACAAGCAAATGGTAGGCATCGTAGCATTGGCATATCAAGAGCGAGCAAACTAGCATAGCAAAGATAGTAGTGATTTCGAGGGTATGATCATCTTGCATGAGATCCCGCAAGGAAGAAGAACGAATCCAAGAAGAAGACAAACGGTCGTAGACGAACAAATCCTCACAACTCCGGAACGAAACCGAAGCTAACGAGAGAAGCAACCCGGAAAGAAACAAACAACATAGTAAACACACAAGCATAAACAAGTATGATGCATGTCCGGTTTAATGAGGCATGGCATGGCAAAGTGCAACAAACAATACTACAAGTTAAGTGGAGCTCAATATGCAACGAGGTGCATGTTGACGAAACACCACATCAATTATTTAGTTATCTCTCGTTTAAGCTACCCAACAATATTAACTGTTGTTAAACATGGCAAGAGGTGAAGCATAATATAAACTATACCATCTAAACAATTTAAATGGGGCCGGATATAAAAATAACAAATCCGGTAAATCCCCATATGCATTTAGCAATTTAATGCAACAACAAGTTTAAACATTTTAAATGTTGTTATCATGATGCGGATGACATATACAAGTTTTATGCAATTTTATGAAAATGTTGACATGAGCATGTTATGAAGCATTTGGTCACCATGGCGGAACAAAAAGGGTGCCACGGCGGCAAAACAAAAATGGTGCCACGGCAACATTCCGGTCCCGGTAACTCATGGAGATACCGGTGCAAAAGGAGGCGTGCGGATGTGCGGAACATGCTAGAGATGGTGGGGTGATCCCGGTTACCGGGTTCCCACGGGACGGTGGCATGGCAATAGAGGAACGTGCAAAGACAATTCGGTCACGGTGCAAAACTCGAGCATCTCATACATTCAAGGGCATCTCATCGCGGTCGTCTCGGGTTATACCTTCGAAGCGTGCATTTTCGGAGCGGTTCGAGTTCGGAGCGGTGTAGAGGAAGTAGTCGTTCTCGTGGCGGTAGTGGAAGTAGTGGTTCACGAACGTCGTGGAAGTAGTCATTCACGGCGATGGTAGTTGTACACTTGACGGTCTTCGGCGACGGTAGTGGTACACGGCTCGTAGTCGAACTTGGGCGTAGTGGTACATGTTTCATAGAGGAACTTGACGCCCACGGGGTCGACGGTAGGGGTACTTGGCGAAATCCACGAAGGCATCCTTGGGCTTCCCTGGTTGCCGAGTCTTGGCAAAACGAAGGGGATCTTGGCGTCCAAGCGAGGATGAAGACCGCGATGCGAGGAGGTGGCTTGGGGTCAAAAGACCGAGGCAAGGTGGCGCAGGAAGGTGAGGCTGCCACAGGAGCTTGAGGGCGCGGGTGGCCATGGCGCTGAGCGACGAGCTGCTGCTGCTCGAAGCAGACAGAGGCAACTAGGGGGGACGGACGAGGCCGGGAAGACGGGGATGAGCGCCTAGGTCGCAGGGGAGGCGGGCGACGGAGCAAGAGGTGCACGGAGGCCTCGATGTGCAGGGGGTCGCTGGGCAGGGACAAGGGCCGCGGGACTTGGCGCGGCGGCGGCTTCGGGCCGGACCAAGGAGGAGGGCAGCAAGGGGATCGCGTGCAGAGGCGACGGGGCCGCCGGAGTTGGTCTCTAGGTGGTGTTGCGGAGGCCGGACGCGGGGCCGGCAGGGGCGTGGTCGCGGGGCTCGGGAGGAGAAGCAGGGCGCGGCGAGCAGAGACGGGGCGGCGTCGGGCGCACAGGGCGAGGAGAAGGGCGAGGAGGTCCTGGCACGGGGACGGCAGGGCGAGGTGGAGCGGGGGCGCTCGATGCAGGAGGAGGAAGGGCCAGGTGGATCGGGAGGAGTGGGGCTCTCCCTGGCGATGCGAGCATGCGTGCGATGGGGATCGAGTGCGGCGCTGAGGGAGGACGAGGAGGGGGGGTTCGAGGGAGATATGTTTAGCGGATCGGGCAGAGAGTTAGGGTTAGGAGGGACTGGGCCGGAATGGATGGGCCTTGGCCTTGGGCCGGCGCGGGAGGTTGGGAGGTCCAGGCTGCTGGGCTCCTTCTCTCCCTTCTTCAAATCTCTTCCAAAAACAGAAAAGCAAAGAAAGAAAAGGAGAGAAAAGAAATGAGTGGACAAGAATTTGGACAAGGGGATTAATTTCCCGGACTCACAAAAATGCGCTTGTTCCGAGAAAATATAAAAAGGCATGATTGAAAGATGTAAATTCAAACTCATTTGAATTTAATTCAAATGGGTTTGAACTAGGACTTGATAAAAGGAAGGTTCAAAAATGTTCGGATTTTTGATGGAGCTCCGGAAAATGATGAAAGAAATTATGGGCAAGGTTGGAGACCAAGAATTGAGATAACAACGGCATGGGATATTTTGCAAGTGGGTTATGGTTAATTCCAAATAAATGGAATAATTTTATTATAGCTCCCTAATAATATTGAGAGGCTTTAATATGTTATAAAGAGAAATCACGAGTGAATTCCCTCGATTTAAATGGATCGAAAAAAAATCCATACGATTTATTTAGTTGAGTTTTAAAAAAAATGACATGATGGCATGATGCAATGCAAATGATGCAACAAACAAAACAAATCACACGATGAAACTCGGAGTAGCTGGAAGTCTTCTGGAGCGTCGGTCTCGGGGCGTTACAACACTCCACCACTACAAGAGGATCTCGTCCCGAGATCTAGGATGGCACCGGAGAGAACCGGAAGAGGAAGAGAAGAGGTAAACCTAAGTTGCTTCTTCGACAAAAAAGTGAAACCAAAGAACCTTGAGAGGTTGAAAATTTGAAAGAAAGAACACAACAGAGTTGAATACAATTGAGAGCACTGCGGTAGAAAATAGAAACAAGGAACACCATGTGAACCTTGGAGGTTGCAAAGCTATGAATGACGAGTACAATGGACAACAAGGAATTGGAACCACTCTAGTTGAAACGAGAGGCAAAACTTGATAAGATGAAAGAACTTGAATGAGAACACAACACTCCGGTTAAATGGATAAGCAAGAAAAATAACATGATCTTGGCAAAACGAGATGATGGGTCAACGAGAGCAACATCACAATGCCTCCGGAACGAAAGAATAGAAGCTAGACCGTTGGGATAAAGGGACGGAGAAGAAAATGACAACTTCTACCACAATTGAATTTGGAAGGCATCCTTGCAAGAAGGTTAGAATAGAGTTGTTGGAAGACCAACAACAAAAAGAATAAGTTTGTAGCGGGCTTATGGAAACATCTCAACATTATGAGGTGACAACCGGCCACTAATGGAAACAATTGCTTGCTTGAGATTAACGAAGAGATGAAAGCTTGTTCCATCAAGATGGAAAAGAGATAACTTGGATCATTGGCAAGCACCACAAATAGCAACATTCCCCATGGAAGGCTTTTAGGTGAAATATGACACAAGATAACTCCAACAACGAGGTTGATGGATTTAAAAATAACTCATTCTTAACAACATGTGAATCATGGAAAACATGAACTCAAATTATCAAGAATGACATAATACCACCTCCGATAATATGGTAGAAAGAAATTGCACTCCGGATTACCATATGAAGAAAGCTTGAGCTCCCTAGAAATGAATCTTGATGAAAACTTTGAGAAGGAATTAAATCCTTGATGAATCGTCATGTAGAACCTCCATGAAGAACTCCGGTAAACAAAAGGAATGAAAATAAAGAGAAATTGAAAACACAAGGTGAATCCTTGCAATGATTTAGATGGATCTCCGTGATAATTAGAGCTTGCAACTCCGGGAAAAAGAGAAGATGAAACAAATGAAACCGAGAATTTTAAGGGCCTCCGGAATAAAGAATTAATCACTTGGATGAATAAGAATAAGAATTATGTTATGCTTATCCTTCACCAATTAAATTGACGACAATCAACGGATTTGGCATACTACTTATTCTCGTAGAAAGGATTAAAAGAGATATAGCGTAAACTTGAGAAGGTCTTCAACGAACCACCGGTAGGATTGGAACAACAAATGAATTGATATGACGAACAAGGAAGAGAGATCTTGAAAGAACCACCGTAAGAATTGAAAATGATCGAAGTAGGGGTGCATCACCGGTAAGAATTAGCAAATGAACGAAGGTGCTTGAGACAAACTAGATACATGAGAACAAACAGATCAAGAACTGATTAGAGGATATTCGATAGATGCACCGGCAAGATAGGAGAATGATAACTGATGGCTGAGAATGAATAAACCTGAATTGATGGACTCCGGATGACAAACTGAGAAGACTCTTGAATATCTCCTGATGGGTGAAAAAGATTCTCACAATCGAAAACAATTATGAGAGGATGGCAACAAGCTAGCACCATGAATCTTGAAGAGAATAGAGCAAAATTAAAGAGAAACTCTTCTTCGGTCTTCAAATGATGAGAATGACAACGAGAAACACCACCAAGAATTATTGAGGCACACCAGAAGAATCAAAAGCGAAGAGGTTGAGCCAACTATGAAAAGAATTTGAAAGATCTTGGAGAAAAGCATTTGACTAATGATAACTCATTCTTACGTCAAACTTGGAGAAGAATTTAGGATAGCTCTGGGAAAATAGAAGAGTCAGGTAAGATCCTGGGAAAAGACCTGTGGGTTAGGGCCCACTCAAAAGAACACCGTTGAAAAGATTTAAAAGAGATGTTGCACCGGTTGAATTAAATGACTTGAATGAGATACCAATCTCGAAAGAGCTTGAACGAATGAAGAGTGGAAACACGAATCTTCGAGATATCTTGAGCACTCCGGAATAATTTAATAGCGAGAGATGGATGATTAAGAGGTGCACCGGCATAAGAAAAGCATTGGAAAAAAAAGAAAAGGAGTATGCTTAATACCAAAGCTTGAATTAAATCCACCGGAGAAGAAAAGAACAAGGAATGACGAACTTGAAGCTCCATTAGAATCTTCATGAGAATCACCGGATAAGAACATTGACGGAAAAGAATGGAGAAACTTCCCATCAATAAAATGGATACTTGAAGAAGAAATCTTAGTCCTTGAAGAAAAACAAAAGGGAGGGAGGGTGGGAAAAACAAAGGCAACTTGGAGACGGATGAAACAAACACCGTTGAGAAGAAATGATAATTGGTCTTGCTGATGTTGAAGTGATCGGATCCACTTGAAGAGAAACACGCCGGTTGAAAAGGATTGACATGACAATCTCGATTGTCGAGAAGGATTGGTATTCACATCGGAGTATGAGAACAACATTTCGGAAAGTTATGGAATCAACACTTGACATTGAAGCAACTCGAATACCACAACTCAAAACAAAATAAAGGATTGGCTTGCAAAATAAGCCAGAACAAACATATGATAGAGATTTCGTCCAAAGTTTTCGTGGTGGGGCCTACACGGGCTCGAGTGTACAGCACCATCATGTACAAGGCAGTGCACATGACATACGAAGCTTCCCCGAGTCGGCATAGCCAAGGACTCTTTAAGACACAACGAGACCACTGTAAAATCGACCGTGAATAGGCGGACCACTAGACGTCGAACCCCAATTTCATATCATACATTCATCAGAAAGATATCCTAAGAGCTACTTGAATTCCCACCTATGAAACTCCCGAAATTTTCCGGTTATGCAATCAGGTGTTGGGGATACAGGGGAAGCATAATATCTCACACAAACTAACAAATCCTACATCCAGCTGTATCCATCCTTCAACACATAACCAAGAAACCTTCGGAAATCATCTACCTCAACCTTCGAAAAGCATCCGTTATACAAGTTATGGCAATACTCCCGTACTCACCTCAGTACTGGGTTATCGGGGTTATCTCACCAACGAACTGCATAAAAGAGATTTTCGATGTCGGCGTACTAAACTCAGGTATTCCAGAACTGCAACAATAAAATTATGACGACAACACCTCAGAGCTCAACTCCCCGGGACACTTCCACTAAACCCCTGACAGGAGGCACCAAGACAATGTTCTCATCATAAAACCATCGGAACGATTCCAAGATACCCGCGTGATCCTAAAATTTTTTTTAGTGAAATTTGAGAAGAGAAGAGTCAAAACTCTACGTCAGGATGCCTTACCAGAGCGATGAAGAGACTGGGGAGTAAAAAGAATTCCTAACTCTCCGATATATATAATCCTAAATAACTCAAAATATTTTTCTAGACACAACTCCGCCGCTAAAAACGATCAAGCAGTGGGGCTCCTAAGGTCGGGGAAGGCTCTGATTACCAACTTGTAACGCCCTCGATGCGGCTATATCTCCCACGTGTCGAAGCACGACTTAGAGGCATAACCGCATTGAAAGCAATGTCGCAAGTGAGGTAATCTTCACACAACCCATGTAATACATAAGGGAAAGAGATACATAGTTGGCTTACAATCGCCACTTCACACAATTACATGAATAAAGCATTACATCATCCAGATACAATCAAGGTCCGACTACGGAACCAAAATAAAAGAAGAACCCCAAATGCGACAAAGGTCCCCGATCGACCCCAACTGGGCTCCACTACTGATCAACTTAGAACGAAACAACACAAAGGGCAAGATCTTCATCGAGCTCCTCCTTGAGCTTGGTTGCGTCACCTGTTCGGTAACATAGGCACCTGCAAACTGGTTTTGGAAGTATCTGTGAGCCACGGGGACTCAGCAATCTCGCACCCGCGAGATCAAGACTATTTAAGCTAATAGGAAGGATGGAGTAATGAGGTGGAGCTGCAGCAAGCGACTAGCATATATGGTGGCTAAATACGCAAATGAGAGCGAGAAGAGAAGGCAAAGCACGGTCGATAAAAGTATGATCAAGAAGTGATCCTATAGCAACCTACATCAAGCATAACTCCAACACCGTGTTCACTTCTCGGACTCCGCCGGAAAGAGACCATCACGGTTACACACACGGTTGATGTATTTTAATTAAGGTCAACTTCGGGTTTTCTACAACCGGACGTTAACAAATTCCCATCTGCCCATAACCGCAGGCACGGCTTTCGAAAGATAATACCCTGCAGGGGTGTCCGAACTTAGCCCATCACAAGCTCTCACGGTCAACGAAGGAATAGACCTCCACCCGGGACACTCCGATCAGACTCGGTATCCCGGTACAACAAGACATTTCGACAGGGTAAAACTAAACCAGCAACACCGCCCGAATGTGCCAACAAATCCCGATAGGAGCTGCACATATCTCTTTCTCAGGGCACACTCAGATGAGCAATCCGTACAACTAAAACCAAACCTCGAGTTTCCCCGAGGGGGCGCTGCACAGGGCTCTAGTTCGGACCAACACTCAGAGGAGCACTGGCCCGGGGGGGTTAGAATAAAGATGACCCTTGAGTCTGCAGAACCCAAGGGAAGGTGGTAGGTTGTTAGTGCAAATGGTAAAACCAATGTTGGGCATTGCTGTAAGAGCTTTACTTAAGGCGAACTGTCAAGGGGTTCCCATTATAGCCCAACCGTGTAAGGAACGCAAAATCCGGGAACATAACACCGATATGACGGAAACTAGGGCGGCAAGAGTGGAACAAAACACCAGGCATAAGGCCGAGCCTTCCAACCTTTACCAGGTATATAGATGCATTAATTAAGTAAGATATATTGTGATATCCCAACAAGTAAACATGTTCCAACAAGGAACAACATCTCCATGTTCCAACAAGGAACAAACTTCAATCTTCACCTGCAACTAACAACGCTATAAGAGGGGCTGAGCAAAGCGGTAACATAGCCAATCAACGGTTTGCTAGGACATGGTGGGTTAGAGGTTTGACATGGCAATTTGGGAGGCTGACAAGCAAATGGTAGGCATCGTAGCATTGGCATAGCAAGAGCGAGCAAACTAGCATAGCAAAGATAGTAGTGATTTCGAGGGTATGATCATCTTGCCTGAGATCCCGCAAGGAAGAAGAACGAATCCAAGAAGAAGACAAATGGTCGTAGACGAACAAATCCTCACAACTCCGGAACGAAACCGAAGCTAACGAGAGAAGCAACCCGGAAAGAAACAAACAACATAGTAAACACACAAGCATAAACAAGTCATGATGCACAAACAAGTATGATGCATGTCCGGTTTAATGAGGCATGGCATGGCAAAGTGCAACAAACAATACTAGAAGTTAAGTGGAGCTCAATATGCAACGAGGTGCATGTTGACGGAACACCACATCAATTATTTAGTTATCTCTCGTTTAAGCTACCCAACAATATTAACTGTTGTTAAACATGGCAAGAGGTGAAGCATAATATAAACTATACCATCTAAACAATTTAAATGGGGCCGGATATAAAAATAACAAATCCGGTAAATCCCCATATGCATTTAGCAATTTAATGCAACAACAAGTTTAAACATTTTAAATGTTGTTATCATGATGCGGATGACATATACAAGTTTTATGCAATTTTATGAAAATGTTGACATGAGCATGTTATGAAGCATTTGGTCACCATGGCGGAACAAAAAGGGTGCCACGGCGGCGAAACAAAAATGGTGCCACGGCAACATTCCGGTCCCGGTAACTCATGGAGATACCGGTGCAAAAGGAGGCGTGCGGATGTGCGGAACATGCTAGAGATGGTGGGGTGATCCCGGTTACCGGGTTCCCACGGGACGGTGGCATGGCAATAGAGGAACGTGCAAAGAAAATTCAGTCACGGTGAAAAACTCGAGCATCTCATACATGCAAGGGCATCTCATCGCGGTCGTCTCGTGTTATACCTTCGAAGCGTGCATTTTCGGAGCGGTTCGAGTTCGGAGCGGTGTAGAGGAAGTAGTCGTTCTCGTGGCGGTAGTGGAAGTAGTGGTTCACGGACGTCGTGGAAGTAGTCATTCACGGCGATGGTAGTTGTACACTTGACGGTCTTCGGCGACGGTAGTGGTACACGGCTCGTAGTCGAACTTGGGCGTAGTGGTACATGTTTCATAGAGGAACTTGACGCCCACGGGGTCGACGGTAGGGGTACTTGGCGAAATCCACGAAGGCGTCCTTGGGCTTCCCTGGTTGCCGAGTCTTGGCAAAACGAAGGGGATCTTGGCGTCCAAGCGAGGATGAAGACCGCGATGCGAGGAGGTGGCTTGGGGTCAAAAGACTGAGGCAAGGTGGCGCAGGAAGGTGAGGCTGCCGCAGGAGCTTGAGGGCGCGGGTGGCCATGGCACTGAGCACGAGCTGCTGCTGCTCGAAGCGGACAGAGGCAACTAGGGGGCACGGACGAGGCCGGGAAGACGGGGATGAGCGCCCAGGTCGCAGGGGAGGCGGGCGACGGAGCAAGAGGTGCACGGAGGCCTCGATGTGCAGGGGGTCGCTGGGCAGGGACAACGACCGCGGGACTTGGCGCGGCGGCGGCTTCGGGCCGGACCAAGGAGGAGGGCAGCGAGGGGATCACGTGCAGAGGCGACGGGGCCGCCGGAGTTGGTCTCTAGGTGGTGTTGCGGAGGCCGGGCACGGGGCCAGCAGGGGCGTGGTCGCGGGGCTCGGGAGGAGAAGCAGGGCGCGGCGAGCGGAGACGGGGCGGCGTCGGGCGCACAGGGCGAGGAGAAGGGCGAGGAGGTCCTGGCACGGGGACGGCAGGGCGAGGTGGAGCGGGGGCGTTCGATGCAGGAGGAGGAAGGGCCAGGTGGATCGGGAGGAGCGGGGCTCTCCCTGGCGATGCGAGCATGCGTGCGATGGGGATCGAGTGCGGCGCTGAGGGAGGACGAGGAGGGGGGTTCGAAGGAGAGATGTTTAGCGGATTGGGCAGAGAGTTAGGGTTAGGAGGGACTGGGCCGGAATGGATGGGCCTTGGCCTTGGGC
This sequence comes from Triticum dicoccoides, assembly GCF_002162155.2. Classification (NCBI taxonomy): domain Eukaryota; kingdom Viridiplantae; phylum Streptophyta; class Magnoliopsida; order Poales; family Poaceae; genus Triticum; species Triticum dicoccoides. The sequence continues at coordinate 390,856,238 of NC_041390.1, read as the reverse complement.
CGGCGCGGGAGGTTGGGAGGCCCAGGCTGCTGGGCTCCTTCTCTCCCTTCTTCAAATCTCTTCCAAAAACAGAAAAGCAAAGAAAGAAAAGGAGAGAAAAGAAATGAGTGGACAAGAATTTGGACAAGGGGATTAATTTCCCGGACTCACAAAAATGCGCTTGTTCCGAGAAAATAGAAAAAGGCATGATTGAAAGATGTAAATTCAAACTCATTTGAATTTAATTCAAATGGGTTTGAACTAGGACTTGATAAAAGGAAGGTTCAAAAATGTTTGGATTTTTGATGGAGCTCTAGAAAATGATGAAAGAAATTATGGGCAAGGTTGGAGACCAAGAATTGAGATAACAACGGCATGGGATATTTTGCAAGTGGGTTATGGTTAATTCCAAATAAACGGAATAATTTTATTATAGCTCCCTAATAATATTGAGAGGCTTTAATATGTTATAAAGAGAAATCACGAGTGAATTCCCTCGATTTAAATGGATCGAAAAAAAATCCATATGATTTATTTAGTTGAGTTCTAAAAAAATGACATGATGGCATGATGCAATGCAAATGATGCAACAAACAAAACAAATCACACGATGAAACTCGGAGTAGCTGGAAGTCTTCTGGAGCGTCGGTCTCGGGGCGTTACAACTCAGCACCACGAGCAGACTCACAACCATAATCATTCGGACACATACACTGTTTGCAAAACTTTGCAACGGTGTTACATCCAGCTAATCACCCCCTAACAACAGTTAGCACCCAGCACACTCCATCTACTCCTCATGATCACCACCACCGCGGAGAGCCAACACCCGAGCCGCAGCATCGCGATACTCGTCGAAGATCATTGCGCACAGGAGCACAGAGAGCCCCAGCAGCGTCGCCAGCCCTCCGCATATCAGGATCACAAACCAGTCCGGCATCGCCTCCGCCATTAGAGCCTCGACCCAGCTTCTGTAAGCAGTAACGGAGAAATAAGGAGGAGGAGAAGTGAGGCCAGGTGTAAGGAGGAAGAGAGAGGCACCCCGGCCGTTTTTATAGCTCGAGCTCGATGTACGGTGGGCGAAGTCCACCAACGCCGCTCGTCGCCGATCGCCGGTGTTCGGAGTCGAATCCGCGAGCAGTGCCGATAGCGCACTGGCCCGCGAGGTGAGTGCACGCTGCACCAGCAGCTAGCACGCCGCGCACTACCACGGTACGGCCTAGATGCCCTACCCACTAGGCGTCGCCGGAGGAGAAAGCGCGCGGGAGAGAGGAGGAAGAAAGGTCCAGAGGGAGAAGAAGAGGAGACTGACAGTGGACCCTGGGTCCACCTGTCAGCCAGAGAGAGCACTGTACTCTCGGGTGCGATCAGCGTATATCTAAATTTAGGAGTTATCCTAAATTTATATCCAGCGTAGAAATCGCCCGTTTTTGCCCCGGACCGTAGACTTTTCCGCGCAGCAGCAGTTTTCACACTGTGGTTTTTCACCACTTATTGCCCTCTCACTATAGCCACGTCTTTATTCGTAATTATTCTCTTAACACGACTTTTAGCAAATCTCGAGGACGAGATTTTTCTTAAGGGGGATAGTATTGTGACACCCCAAAAATTTGGCCTTGTTTTATTAAATTAAAATTTTGCCAGGATTTAAAACTTTGAAATTTTTGAGCTCCACTTTGATTTTTTTAAGTCATTTCCTTCCCTGTTATGATGAGTTTCTCCAAAAAGAAAACTTTTCAAAAATGTTGTTAGACTTATTTAACCTCTCAATAAAAACTTTCCTTTTATCAGTATAACTAATTAAATAATTAAGTTGCTTGATCTTTATTTTCTAGAAAATGGTTTTCAGGGTTAAATTGACCATATTTGAACTACAACCATTTGATAGATTCACTTAAAATTCCCACAAAAATTTGGAGATGTCATGTGATGTTTTTAAGTCTCTATTATGCAAAAATATATTTCATTCATGAAATATTTTGAGCCCTGCACTCAATTTTTCTTCTCTGGTCCAGAGTGCATTTTGCACTGCAACCCTTTTATATATTCATTTAAAACTTCTACCAAAATTAAGGGAGGTCAGTAGGAGCCTATTATTCCACCTTGTGCAAAAATCCAGGGTTGTTCTTTGAAAATATTGAGTGAATCAACCTCATTTCCATTCTGGACCAACTTGATAATTTGTGCAGCAACCATGTTTTTGCTTGCTCTTTAGCCCTTGATCATTTCTCCTACTTGTAGACCCCCATGTTAAACCCTTAAGTCCAGGAGCATGCACCATTTAGATCATTTTTGGTTCATGGAATAATGCTATTTATTTCCTGTCCAGAAATGTAGTTTTGCAAAGCTTGCACTAGCAAGTTTCCCCTTTTGTCCAAATAACCACACCACTCCCTCTTTCATCCACAGAGACACTGATCTGGAGATTTTAGCCACTCCAAGAAATGCCTAAGTGCCCTTGGCATTTTGTCAAACACCTGGTGTGCATGGCCAGTTTTGACATGTTTTTGTCTTTGCACTGTGAACTTGCAGCTCTCATGAAACCAGCATGTCCACCAGACTCCCCGTTGCTCCTAACCTCGATCTGGTAAATCCCATCCTCACCTGCGACCTGTAGCATGCCTCGGCATTGTGTCGAACATCTGGTGTGCGTGCACTGGACGCGCCCAGAGCGCGCGTATTGCAGCCACGCGGCCGAGCCGACACACTGGCCCCCACGGCTTTGGCCCGCTCTGCAGCACCACGCCACGCGCTCCCCTCCTCGCAGCAACGCGCCAAGCAGCCCCCGCGCGCCCGGCAGGCCAAGCGCTAGCCGCCGCCGCCGCCGACAGCCCCTGCTCCGTTCAGCGCCGCCCAAGCCACCCCGGCTCGCCACCTGGCCCATGGAACAGCGCGTGCTCATCCGCGAGTGTGTCGCCTAGCTCTCGTCGATGCCACGTTCCCCTGCAGCTACAGTACGACGGTTCGCCGGCCGCCCTTATCCCCACCGCCGCGGAACCGACCTCGGCGTGCTATAAATGGACACCCCGAGCCCCTCTGAGCACGCACGCGACCTCATGCTACCCCCATGGCGCTCCCCTGCCTCGCATTCGACCCGGGGAGGTCTTCTTCATCATCTCCGGCAACTCCTGCCGCCGCCACCGCCCCGGCCAATCCGGCACCTCCAGTACCTCCCCCTCTCCGTTCTCTCCACCAGGAACCATCTCATCCTCCCGTGAACTCGTTCCCCTGCTTGATTTTTATCGGGAGCCGTCGCCACCACAAACTCACTTTGTCACCGAAGCTTTCCTCCGCCGCGGAGCTCGCCGCCGGCAGCTCCCTCCACCTCCGACAACCCCACGACCACCGGGAGGACCGCCTCCGCCGTGCAGATCCATCCCTACCCTCTGGAGCCCGCGAGGAGCAGCCAAACGCAGGCGACGATCGCCGGAGCCCCGCTCCGCTCGGACAGAGGAGGGAGACGACGCGCGGCGACTGGTCAAACATGACCAGTGGGCCAGGCGGGCCCACTGTCAGCGACACCCCGTGCTGACCACGTGAGATTAAGTGAAGGCGTATTATCCCTAGTACGTTTTCCCCGCTCCGAAAGCGTATTCCCCTCCGAAACGTTTTCTTTTTCTGTTTTATTTAAAAACAGATTTTGACCAAATGTTTGACTGGCTCTAACTTTTTAAATATAAGTCCAAATGAGTTGATTCTTTTTCCTACCTTCCTCATATTTGATCTAGTTTATTTTAAGATTTATTTGAAAAATTTTCAAACAACTTTTTTGTTCTGTTTTTGAAATTGTGTTAATTCAAATATATTTTTCAAATAGGATTTTGGGGAAAGAGAAGAAAACTTTCAAAAGTTGGAAAGCACCCTGCCCTTCCACACATTGAAGGCAAGCATTCTGAATCCCGGCATAATATTTTTGGAGTGATCGTTGATGCATTTATAACACCACCGCATTTCGAAGGATTTGTTATTTCATGTGATATGATCATATGCATGGGTGCATGTTACTGATTTCCATGCTGTTGGTAATGGACACACTTGTGATGATAATCACCCTCATGAGCTTGGCATGGATACCGGCAGGAAACCGGGGAAAACCTCTGCCTTGGGTAGGTATGAGTTTGCCGCCGGTCTCCGTCGGGACGGTTCTGTCTGGTATGGCATGGTAAGGTGATATGAGTGGTGACTCTGTTTGATGAAATATATTTGTTACGCTAATCATGCAGGGAATACTTGAACCTCCTGAGTCGACCGTAGATCGAGTCTTGTTCCAGTAACCCCCATACCTGTTTCGTACTACCACCGTAGATCGAGTGGTGAGTCTTGTTCCAGCAAGTAGAGTACGGTTCAGTAAGTTGTCAACCTCTTTCTAGCACACACCGTACAGAGAGGCCATGGTGGAAGATACCGGTTGTAACTGGTAGGCAGACCACCTGGTCCGGGGGCATGGGTGTTTCCGGTTGGGACCGAGAGGGGAGGCCACCCCTTAGAGCGCACGATATAAGTTTGATCCCATGCTACGCGAGGTTGTAGCCTCCCCACTTAGAGTTGCTTAACAGGTGTCGTGGGTGATTCCAGACACGTGTGAGTTAAGCTGGTGTGTGCAAGTTAGGTGTGTTTTCAACAAAAAGACTGTAGACGGAATTAGTCCCGATGGACTAAAGAAATCCGTTACTCGTGGGTAAAGAGTACACCCTCTGCAGAGAATAAATCTATTCGAATAGCCGTGTCCTTGGTTAAGGATTACAGTCTGGGATGGGTCAAGTATCGGTCTTAGTGTCGGTCTTCGGAGATGAAACTGTTAATCCAGAAATGGAATTACTACTTGTGACTGGTGATAACTATGATTATTATTATTTGACTAAACCATGATGTTATTGTTATTATCGTGTATCTCTGGGATGGTTCTACCTTTGGGATATTCACTATGATTGTTTCTTTTAAAGCCCTTTATGTGGCGTCGCCCAGACGCCCGACTGTGGCATTTCTTTAAAGCCCTTTATGTGGCATCGCTCAGACGCCCGACTGTGGCATTTCTTTTAAAGCCCTTTATGTGGCGTCGCCCAGACGCCCGACTGTGGCATTTCTTTAAAGCCCTTTATGTGGCGTCGCCCAGACGCCCGACTGTGGCATTTCTTTAAAGTCCTTTATGTGGCGTCGCTCAGACGCCCGACTGTGGCATTTCTTTTAAAGCCCTTTATGTGGCGTCGCCCAGACGCCCGATTGTGGCATTTCTTTTAAAGCCCTTTATGTGGCGTCGCTCAGACGCCCGACTGTGGCAATTCTTTTAAAGCCCTTTATGTGGCGTCGCTCAGACGCCCGACTGTGGCATTACTTGTTATTTATTTCATAAATTTCTTTTATACTATCATGTTATTGCAAATTTATAAATAACTTGCTTGCACGCATCCGAGAATTACTTATCCTTTGAGGCTGACGTCATGAGCATAAAAATATTTTTCAGCACATCATTGTTATATTATGCCTGTGTTCATAATGTTTGCGAGTACATTCAAAGTACTCACTGGCTTGTCCCTGGCTATTGTCTTGGCCAGATTTTTCTTGCTCAGAGAGAAGCGACGCGATGCCAGCCCCAGAAACCACTCAATGGAGATAGCAGCCTCGCGAAGATAGGAGTTAACCTGGTCAGCTGTTCCTGTGGGAATTGGAGTCCCATAGACACTGATGATCCTCAGACCGCTTCCGCCATCAACCACTAGAAACCATTTGTTGTACACACAGGCCAGAATGGTCTTGTACTACATATTCTGTATTTTGCTTGGAATTTCTGTATCAAGTTAGAGCCTCATCAGCTAACAGTAATCCTGGGGCTGATGAGCACGACGGTCTTTTCTGAAAAGTTATTACCCGGAAAACCGGTCGTGACATGCTTCCTTAGCACAGAAGAGGAAACAAGGACACTATGCGCACTGGCGCCCGCCTGGCCTTGGTCATCATGGCTCACGTCACTAGAACCTCGCAAGGTTCGCTTGGCCTTGAACTCTCCGCCCCTCGCGAGCCAGTCTGGTGAGGCTGCTCCTGAGGAGGTCTTGTGTCGCTCGCCTCGGGAGGCTTGGCCCCTCGCGAGGGTCTTGAGTCCTTGCTGGTGAAGATGTGTCGTATGGACCCGCTCACAGAGCCATGCCGTGGGCCGCAGGCAGGCAAGTCTGGGAACCCCCATTCCCAGAACACCGACAGTAGCCCTCGGGCCCAAGGTGCGCTCGGGCTTGGCTTCGAGGCGAAGCCAAAGGCCAAGTGCGGAGCACCGTGGGCCCCAATAGCATGCAGCCTTGGTCGACGCGTGGCGGTTGATTGGGCGTGGGCGTCTCCACTTCCCCATGCTGCCTCGGCAACTGCCCGACTGTCAAAAAGGTCATAGACAACACTTTCCTTCATTGCTTCCTTTCGCCTTGCTCAGACCCCCTTTCTTGCCCCCTGCCTCTGAAATCTCCAGATCTACATCCTTGCCACATCGGCGACCAATGGCGCCCCGGAGGGTCAAGCCCGCCTCATCGCCGGCTTGGTACGAGCCGGCTCTCGATGCGCCCAATGTTTCGGAGAAGAACCTCGCCGCCACGCGGTAGCTGACGGTGGGGGAAAGCAACGAGAAGGGGAAGACTGGACTCTGGGCTGGCTCCGACGTACTTGAGCCTGAGGGAAGAAGCTTCTACCCTTCTTCACGAGCAGCATCGCCGCCGGGCTGGTTCCCCCCTTCTCTAACTTCTTTTATGAGGTCCTTGATCACTTCGGGCTGCAGGCGCTGCATCTTCATCCCAACTCTATCCTTCTCTTGTTGATCTTCGCCTACTACTGCGATGCGTACCTTAGTGTGATACCGTCCATGGCCCTTCTGCGCCACTTCTTCTTCCTCCGCGCCAAGGAGGGTCACGCCTCTGGGTGTCAATTTCATCGCGGCTGGCAAGGCCAACTCAATCTCGAAGACGGGTAAGAAAGCCGACGGCTTCCGGAGCAAGTCGGCCATGATGGATGCTTAATGCATCCACCCACGCTTGACGCTGCCAACGGAGAGGCCCCAGTCCAACCAGGGGTGGTCCTGCGCGAAGCTCACCGACGAGCGGGCGATGTTGGTGCTGGAGCAGATGACGTCTTACTTGAAGCCTGGCAGCATGAAGGCGGTGAAGATTACAATGGGCCATACTCCTGAGGGAATTCCTGGCGCTGCGCTTGGCCCCGCTTCGAGCCCGCATGCGCCCCTTGTCGGAGTAATGGGCCACAGGTAGGCCAACCCGAGCCCTAGAACCTTCCAAGACATCAGGGCAGGCTGCGCCCCTCAAGACCCCAGGACGAAGAGCCGCCTTCAGGACGTCAACGGCAAGACGGCCGACTGACCACCCACGGCCGAGTCCCAGGGACGACTTCAGGGAAAGCCGACTCCTGACTAGCGACTTCCAGAGAAGACGGCCTTGGGGAGTCGGCCTGCGACTCCAACACCCCTCACGATCTCATTAAGTGGGACAGGGCAGGGGAGTGGCAACAATGAAGCCCGCTCCTGCCCCTTACCAAGGGCAGGCATGGCCATAGCACGCCGTACCCCGGAAGATCTCCGTGCGGCGTGGCACTGTTGCCATGCCGGCCCTGACATCAGCACCGCAGGACCGAATCCTGCACTCATGACGGCTTGTCTGTATGGCCTAGAGGCAGCAGGTCCCACCAGTCGGTGAGACCCCAGGAGACGGCAAGAGGACCACTAGTCGGACCCGTCGGGAGTCGGCCCGGGGGAGTCGGCCGAGCCCTCCCCCGGGGCCCATGCGCCATTAATCAAGATGTGATGGGGAGTGGCGACAGTGATCGCCCGCCGGGCGGCGGGGCTGTTTCCACGACCTCATGATCAAGGCCGCGTCATCAGAAGCACGGCTACAGTTATCAGCAGCCGGCAAGACCCGCCCGCGGCGGACGCGGCCTGTTGGCTCCGTAACAGGCCAGTCGGCGGGGCCCGCCAGTCGGCAGGCCCCAGCGGTCGGCAGAGAAGACGGAGGCCAGAGGCACTGATAGCTGGGCCCGCGTCCAGCCGGATTACCATCGTATCCCTTGGGGGTAGGCCTATATAAACCCCCAGGGCACCCATGCAAAGGGTTGGAACCCATTAGCTCTAGGCCAGATCATATAGAAGGGAGAGAGCTAGCCTTGCCCTCTCCTACTCCCAAGAAACAACTCAAGGAGCAACCGTGTAGACACTTTGCCATAGTGACCATGCGGAGACCCCGCAGAGCAGCAGTAGGGGTATTATCTCCCCGGAGAGCCCTGAAGCTGGGTAAGATTCGCCAGCGTGTATGTCTTCGCCTCATCCCGTTTCCAGGCACCGGCGATGTTCTACCCGCCCCCACCATGATAAGCCATCCTTTGGCATATGTCGCACCCAACCCCCGACATTTGGTGCCCACCGTGGGCCCTGGTGCACCGCCGTCCGGAGACCTGTTCTGGACAGGAACCCTTTTCCTCCCTGGCGAGCACAGCCAGCCAGGCACGCCAGACGGAGTTTGCGTCGACGCGCTGCGTGGAGTCGAGATCGCCTGCGCAGCCAACTGCCTGGCCGAACTTGTCGGCGAGGTTCGCCTCTTCGACGAGCCTGCATCCGATGCAGGCACGGGCAGCCCCGAGAACCTCCTTGCGGGCCTCCTCTATCAACTCCACATTTCCGGCGAGCCTGCCGTAGACTTGGAGTCTGTGGGCTCCACCAACCCGATGCTGGTCGACTCCGACACCGTGTCGCTCGATGCGTTCCCCACTAATGTGGTGGTATACGATGAACCTCTCCCTCGCGCGGAGAGTGACGGAAGCACCGTCACCGAGGTGCTCGTCATCGGTCATGACGAGCTCCCCGGCAGAGGAGCGCACGACTCACTCGTCGCGGCGCTACAAGACCTAACTGCGCCCATTCCGGAAGATGCTGACGCGGAGACGTTGGAAGCGCGCCGCCTTCAGCTCGTTGAAGGCGCGAAGAAGCTGGCCAGCATGAGGCGCTTGTCAGAAGCCTACCAGCGGGAGATGGATCGCGCCGTCGGCGGCTCGCCGGCCCCGGCGGGTCTCAGCCGCCTTGGCGCGGTCCAGCAGTGCGGCGTAGCCATCGCCAACCTGTTTGGGGCAAGCCGCCCTGTGTACTCTACACCAGCAGAGAACATCCGAGCCGCCCAGGCAGCGGCGGATGAGCTGGAAAATTCAAGGGCGAAGAACGCAGCCTCATGATGGAGCGAGTCCAGCGGCTCCTCGACGCGGCCACCACGCAGAACGAGGCCGGCTGCCGCACGGAGGCGCCGCAGCGGCCAAATGACGACCTTCACCAAGATCAAGGCGCGACGTCTCGGACGCTGACTGGCTGCGCCCGAGGAAGAAGAGACAAGGAGCCGGCTATCAGCCACAGTCGGACTCACATTACCATAGAGCGCGACCGAGACGGCCGCCCAAGAGCAGTGCAACGACGGGGCGACTGCCCGCCTCCCCCCTCCCCGCAAGGAGAGGCGAATCTCCCTGCGGCCTGTTGACCATCCGACTCTCGGCGACCGCCTTGGCCGCCGAGAGGGAGTTGGAGAGAATGACGCCTGCCACCGGATCGACCGACTTCACCGATCCTTAGCGCTGGAAGAAGAAGATGAGCTGGGTCCTCCCTGTTTCGGGCCCCGCATTCAGGACGAGCCCTTTCCCAGAGGGTTCACGCTCCCAAGAGACACGCCCAAGTATACCGGCTCCGTGAAGCCGGAAGACTGGCTGGTCGAATACTCCACGGCTGTCAGCATAGGAAACGGCAACAAGCGCGTCGCCGTGAAGTATGTTCCGCTCATGCTCCAGGGCACGGCCTGGACGTGGCTGAACAGCTTGAAGCCCTGCAGCATCAACAGCTGGGTCGACTTCACCGAAGCATTCATCCGCAACTTCACCAGCGCGTACAAGCGTCCTCCCAAACCTCATTAGCTCTCCTTGTGCGTGCAAGGCCCCGACGAGTCGACTCACGATTACCTCACGCGTTGCGCCGAGCTTCGGAACTCCTGTGAGGGCATGCACGAGGTGCAGGCCATCGAGTACTTCACAGCCGGGTGCAGAGAAGGCACCCTCCTCAAGCACAAGCTCCTCTGCGACGAGCCAGAAACCCACGACGAGCTGGTGATCATAGCGGACAAGTACGCCACGGCCGACTCCTCCATGAAGGCGGAGATTCAAATCAGCACAACTGGCAAAGTGGCCCCTCAAGCTCCAAGAACTCCGGCGGCAGACGCCAACCAGCGACAACAGCAGGGCGACCACAAGCGCAAGGCCCCGCAGCCGGCTTCCAGCAGCCGGCGGGTCGCGACCGTTGAAGCCCAGCAGCCAGATGAGCAGCCTCCGCCCAAGCGACAGAAAGGTGGAAAACCAAACTGGTTGCCGGCCTTCTCCTATGAGCAGACCCTGGATGGCCGTTGCAAGTTCCATAGCGGCGGGAAGCCGTCAAACCACACCACCCAGAAGTGCCACTGGCTCACCAGGATCGCCAAGGGAGACGGCCTCCTGCCACCCCCGCCTGCTGGGAAGCCGCCTCCGCCTCCGCCCCAGCAGCCAGCTGTCAGGCCAGTCGGCACAGTACAAGACGAATACCCTGAAGAACACGGAGCCTACGTGGTGTTTACCAGCATGGCCGATGATCGACGCAGCAGGCGGCTGTAGCGACAAGAGGTGAATGCGGTGGCATCAGAGAAGCCAGAGTTCACGCACTGGTCTGAGAAGCCCATCAGCTGGAGCAGGGCTGACCACCCAGAGGTGATGCCAAGTTCGGGCTCCTATGCCTTGGTTTTGGACGCCACCTTTGCTACGGATAGACGAGCTATGCGTTTCTCGCGAGTTCTGATAGACGGAGGCAGCAGCATCAATATTCTGTACAAGGACACCATGGAGAAGTTAGGAATCAAGCAAAGACAGCTTCAGAACAGCTGAACTGTGTTCCACGACATTGTTCCTGGGCTTTCCTGCTCACCAATCGGCAAGATCCTCATGGACGTCCTCTTTGGAGACAAGGATCACTTCCGCCGAGAGTCTGTTTGGTTTGGGGTGGTGGACCTCGAGAGCCAATACCATGCGCTACTCGGCCGACCCGCCTTGGCCAAGTTCATGGTGGTCCCCCACTACGCCTACCTCAAGATGAAGATGCCTAGTTCCAGAGGAATTCTGACTATGGCTGGCAACTACCAGAAGTCGTTTGCTTGCGCGGCTGAGAGCAGTCGGCTGGCCGAGTCCCTGGTAATCGCGGCCGAGAAGCAGCTCCTTGAGCGAGTTGTGGCGATGGCCGGCAAGCAGCCTGAGGTATCGCCCAACCCAAAAGAGTTGGAGGCTGAGGGTTCGTTCAAACCGTCCAAAGAAACAAAGAAGATACCCTTGGATCCGGAGCACCCAGAGAGGTACGCTGTTGTAGGTGCAAACCTCGACAGCAAATAGGAAGGCGAGCTCATCGATTTCCTCCGTGAGAATCGGGACATCTTCGCATGGTCCCCCAAAGACATGCCAGGTGTACCGACGGAATTCGCCGAGCACAAGTTACATGTCTGATCTGATGCAAAGCCGGTTAGGCAGCCCCTGCGCTGCCTATCAGAAGAAAAGAGAAGAGTTGTCGGAGAAGAGATAGCCTGACTCCTAGCAGCCGGCTTCATTATGGAAGTGTTCTTTCCAGAATGGCTAGCAAATCTGGTCCTGGTACTGAAGAAGAACAAGTAGTGGAGAATGTGTATTGACTACACGAGCCTCAACAAAGCCTGCCCCAAGGACCCATTTGCTCTACCATGAATCGATCAGGTGATAGACTCCACAGCCGGATGCAGCTGTTGAGTTTTTTGGATGCATACTCAGGATATCACCAGATCAAGCTGAACCCTGCTGACAGGCCGAAGACCGCCTTCATCATGCCGTTTGGAGCTTTCTGCTACCTCACCATGACGTTCGGCTTAAGGAATGCCGGCGCCACCTTTCAGCGTTGCATGCAGAAGTGCCTCCTCAAGCAGCTCGGCAGGAACGCCCACGTCTATGTGGACGATGTTGTGGTGACGACGGAAAAGCGTGGAACACTGCTGGAAGACCTCAAGGAGACTTTTGAGAACCTACGCCGATTCGAGATCAAGCTCAACCCCGAGAAGTGTGTCTTTGGAGTACCAGCCGGCCAGCTCCTTGGCTTCCTGGTCTCCGAACACGGCACAGAATGCAACCTAGTAAAGATCAAGGCCATTGAGAGAATGGAGGTACCCAGCCGACTGCTGGATGTGCAAAAGTTCACCGGCTGCTTGGCGTCCATCAGCCGGTTCATCAGCTGGCTGGGCGAGAAAGCTCTCCCCTTATACCAACTCATGAAGAAGACCACTTTTTTCGAGTGGAACCATAAGGCAGACGAAGCTTTTCTCCAGTTGAAGAAGATGCTGACTACTCCACCCGTCCTGGCGGCTCCGACTCCCAAGGAACCTATGCTCCTGTACATCGCCGCCACCAGCCGGGTAGTCAGCACGGTCATTGTAGTGGAGCGCAAGGAGGAAGGCAAGGCGCTACCTATCCAGAGACCGGTATATTACCTGAGCGAGGTACTGTTGACCTCCAAGCAGAACTACCCCCACTACCAGAAGATGTGCTATGGCATACACTTTGCTGCCAAGAAATTGAAGCCTTACTTTCAAGAGCATCCAATCACGGTGGTCTGCACGGCCCCACTTGCGGATATCATTGGTAGCCGAGATGCTTCTGGCTGAGTGGCCAAGTGGGCCATAGAGCTGGCTCCCTACACCATCCACTACCAGCCCCGCACCGCTATTAAGTCACAAGCACTGGCCGACTTCCTCGTCGACTGGGCCGAGACCCAGTCCCTACCTCCAGCGCCTGACTCCACCCATTGGCGGATGCATTTCGACGGCTCCAAGATGCGCACCGGCTTGGGAGCCGGCGTCGTCCTCACCTCTCCTAAAGGCGACATGCTCAAATATGCACTGCAAATCCATTTTGCCGCCTCCAACAACGTTGCCGAGTATGAGGCGCTCATTCACGGGCTCCGGCTTGCCAAACAACTTGGCATCCGCCGGATCTTGTGTTATGGCGACTTGGACTTAGTGGTCCAACAGTCATCTGGCGACTGGGACGCGAAAGATGCAAACATGGCGAGTTACCATTTCCTCGTGCAGCAACTCAGCGGGTATTTCGAAGGGTGCGAGTTCCTCCATGTGCCAAGAAACGACAACGACCAAGCAGATGCCTTGGCATGAATCGGCTCTACCTGCCAAGCAATACCATCTGGCATCGCCCTTCAACGCCTCCTCAAGCCGTCTGTCAAGCCTTCACCAGAATCAGACTCCATTTTTGTGCCGGCTCCTCCCGAAGACGTCGGATCCGACTCCAGAGCCCCGGCAGTCGGTACGGGGATTTTGACGGATGACTCCAGAGCCGCCACAGTCGAACCCGGCCCGGGGACTACGGCGGCGGACTCGAAGACTCTAGAACTCAGCTCAAGGGCCGCGCTAGTCGGCCTGGGGACTTCATTAACCCAACAAGCGGTTGTTGACTCCAACCCGCCGCCTCCCAGCCCAACCGCCCTCGTCCAAGTCGCAGTTCTGCAGGTCGAAGAAATAGCAGCACCCTCATGGGCCCAGCCCATCCTCAAATTCCTGGTGAACAAAGAGCTGCCGACTGATGAGACCTCAGCTCGGCAAATACAACGCCGGGTGGCAGCCTACACCATAGTCAACAGAGAGCTGGTCAGGCGCAGCATCACTGGTGTCTACCAGCGCTGCGTAGAGCCAGAGCAAGGCCAAGCGATTCTCAAAGACATCCATCAAGGCGAGTGCGGCCACCATGCGGCTTCAAGAGCACTCGTCGCCAAAGCCTTTCGACACGGTTTCTTCTGGCCAACTGCCTTGGAAGAGGCCAAGGAGTTGGTCCAAAAATGCAAAGGGTGCCAGAAGTTCAGCTCCAAGCCGCACCAACCGGCTTCTGCACTGAAGACCATCCCCAATGCCTGGCCTTTCGCAGTTTGGGGTCTAGACATGGTGGGACCATTCAAGACAGCACGAGGTGGCTTAACTCACTTACTTGTCGCAGTGGACAAGTTCACCAAGTGGATAGAAGCGAAGCCAATCAAGAAACTGAACGGTCTGACTGCCGTGACTTTCATCGCCGATATCACAATTCGGTACGGCATACCACATAGCATCATCACCGACAACGGCACAAATTTCGCCAAAGGCGCCTTGGCCCGTTTCTGCGCAACACAGGGCATCCGACTGGACCTAGCGTCCGTCACCCATCCACAGTCAAACGGCCAGGTGGAGCGAGCAAACGGCCTCATCCTGTCCGGCATCAAGCCCCGGCTGATCGAGCCTCTGGAGCGCTCGTCTGGCTGCTGGCTCGATGAGCTACCAGCCGTCCTCTGGAGTCTGCGCACGACTCCAAACAAGTCAACCGGCTTCATGCCTTTCTTCCTCGTCTACGTTGCAGAAGCCGTCATCCCAACGGACATAGAGTTCGACTCCCCACGAGTCACCATGTACACCGAGGAGGAAGCGGAAGAAGCACGGCAAGACGGCGTAGATCTGCTGGAAGAGGGCCGGCTGTTAGCACTCAGCCGGTCCAGCATCTACCAGCAGAGCCTGCGCCGATACCAAGCAGGAAGGTCAAGCCAAGATCCTTCCAAGAAGGCGACGTTGTACTTCGGCTGATCCAGCGAACAGCCGGCCAACACAAGCTGTCGGCGCCTTGGGAAGGACCTTTCATCATCAGCAAAGTACTGGGCAACGACTCCTACTACCTGATTGATGCTCAGAAGCCCCGAGCATGCAAGAAGGACGACTCCGGCAAGGAGACAGAGCGGCCATGGAATGCAAATCTTCTCCAAATATTTTACAGTTGATGCAGTATGTACCATGCTACCTTTTGTATTAAAGTACCAAGACTTTGGCCCCCCGAGACGAGCTCGGGGACTGCCCTCTTTTGTCCGTACGATAAAAATTATGCCTGCAAGTATGTTACTCCTTTTTATGCCGTTTGGCACCGGGCTCGACAAGTCGGCCGGGGACTTGCCGCCTTGCACTATGAAATGCTTCCTGCAGTCGGACAAGTAGTATGCAGCCCCTGGGCACTCCCAGCTAAATGAACTTGGAAATGTCACCTGGTTCCGTTGATGAAGGGGTGTTGAGGTAGCTGAAGGTACACGGTGAAGGGGTTGCCCCTCACGAGCCACCGGGGCCCTGAGCCTCCGGGGGCTCTGGGGGTCCCGGCGGTTCCTTGAGGACCGTCTCCATCTCCGCCAGGACTACGTGGTGCTTAGCCTCTTGACCCGCCATGATGCTCCATGGGGTTGTGCTGGAAGGCAGCGGCCATGCTCGGCAGGCTAAACGGCATGCGAACATAGCTGTGAGGTGGACCTTCACAGCGCCCAACACACGAAGGCCAGAAGCGCTCCTGAGATGCGGCTCCATTGTGCCCTGGTATGTTGATGCAGACGCGCAGCTCACCACCCTCGCCTGGGTGGGGAGCATCACCAGGTAGGCGGCGGTCGCTGCATATTGCTCTTGCTTCCTGAAGCTCCTGAGATACCTTGGTGATGAACTCCTGAGCACCGGGCACTCCTTGCCTAGCATCCTCCTGAAGGAGACGTGCCATGAAACATGCCTCCAAGTGGTGCCCGAGCACCTCCCTTGTGACGTTGGCGAGGTCCGAGGCCCTCCAGAAGAGAGCCCCTGAGCCCTGCCCGAGGAGGGCACCGGGCGCGCCTTCCTATGCGATAGAGAGCGGCGCCCCAGGCACGGGCGCTGATCCTGATGAGGTGCCACCCACAGCGCTGCCCTCCTGAGGTCTGGCATGGAGTTGCTTCTTCTTCTTCTTGGGGACGACCTCAGGAGGGTACCGAGCTGCATTGCTGCCGGGGTCTTCGATTGACGCTGCTCGGAAGGCGCGCTCGAGGGAGCACACCACATCTCTTTCTTCGCAGGGGACTGTGATGATCCCGCCGCTTCCTGGCATCTTGAGGACATTGTAGCCATGGTGTGTTACGGCCATGAACTTGGCCAGGGCTGGATACCCGAGGATGGCATTGTATGGCAGACAAATGTGGGCAATGTCGAAGTCGATGAGCTCAGTGCGGTAGTTGTTGCGATGTGCGAAGGTGACTGGGAGGCCGACCAGACCGATCGGTGTTGTGGAGCCGTCGGTCACTCCTGAGAAAGGCTTGGTGGGATGAAGCTGATCATACGACACTTGGAGGCTGTCGAACGTCTCGACAGACAGGATGTTGAGCCCTGCGCCACCGTCAATGAGGGTCTTGGTGACTTGCATGTTGCTGATGACGGGTGAACAAAGCATCGGGAGGACGCCGGCAGTAGCCGCACACTTGAGCTGGTCTGCTGAGATGAACGTGATGGCGCACTGGGACCACCTGAGCGGGCGCGTGGCCTCGAGCTTGGGGAGGACTGCGTTCACCTCACGAGCAAACTGCTTGAAGTTACGCTGCGAGGCTGGGGCTTGAGCTCCGCCCAAGATGTAGGCGATAGCACGCGGCTCCTGGAAGCCCCCAGCCCCCTCGTCTTGGTGGTGGCGGCAGTGGAGGGAGAACGGCGTTACCCTAAGGACAATCCTCAGGAGGCTGATTCCTCCAGGCGCCCTCGTGAGGCTGATCCTGCCAGTGGTCCTCATGAGGCCGGTCGTGCCACTCCTGGCGCGGGCCATGGTCATCCCAGCGTCCGCCACCTTGGCCGTAGCCCTGGTCGTTGCGCTCGGGGCATCGACCTAAGCGTCCTTCTCGAATGGCGCTGAGCTCTTGACAGTCATTGGTGTTGTGGCTATGCAGGTTATGGAAGGCGTGGAACGGTCGGCTGCCCTTGGATCACTCGGGCTAGTCCCTGCTGCGCTTTGTGTCTGGATCCGCCGCGAGCACGGCTGCTCCCTTGTGCTTCACGTCTTTGGCCTTGGCTTTCTTCTCCTCCGGGTTCGCAGCCGGGAGCTCGAGGAGGGAGAGACGCCCCTCCACAGCTCTTGTGCACTTGGTCGCCAGGTTGAACAGCTCTAGAGATGTGCACAACTCCTCGTGGATGGTGAGCTCCTCCTTCATCTTGACGTCGCGGATGCCATCAGAGAACGCAGAGATGATGGACTCATCCATCACCTTGGGTATCTTGAGCCGAACGTTGTTGAAGCGTTGGATGTACTTCTGGAGGGTCTCTCTTGGTTGTTACTTGACGCGGCGCAGGTCACTCGCAGCCAGTGGGTGGTCACGAGTGCCCTGGAAGTTGGCGACGAAACGGTCGCGCATCTCGTCCCAAGAGGAGATCGAGCTTGGAGGCAGGTTCAGGAGCCAGGAGCGGGCACCATCCTTGAGAGCCATGGGAAACCAGTTCACCATGACTTTCTCGTCGCTGTTGGCTGCCTCGATGCTCAGCTCATAGAGCTGCAGGAACTTCGCGGGGTCGGGGGTGCCGTCGTAGCGAGGAGGCAGATCCGGCTTGAACTTGCCCGGCCAAGCGACGCTATGCAGCTCAGGGGTGAAGGGGCGGCAGCCTGCCGTGGTCACCGGATCTCTGCATAGGTGGAGAACTTGTCCATGATGGGGTCCGCGCACCGCCGCCGCAGGCAGCACGCACTTTTGCCGTGGTGGCGCAGGGAGCACGGGGGCGTTTTCTCGCTGCCGAGGGACTTCTTGGCAACTTCTTTCTTCTTGCGCCGGCACCGGATGCGGCATGTCGTGTCGTGGGTCTGCGCGCCTGGGCACCAAGACTTCGTCTTGGGGCAGAGGTGGTGGAGGCGCTTCGTGGGCCACGCCGCCCGTGGCTGGTGAAGGGCGGGGTGGCGAGAGGGACGACGCAGGGGAGCCCCCTGCGGTGCTGATAAGCTCGGCGATGCGGTCGAGCCAGTCCTCGTAGAGGTCGTCGATTGGGCGATAGTGCAGGAGCTCGCGCAGCATGCATAGAGCGGCATGCGCGTCCACGGGAGCGCGACGAGCATGTGACGATGAACCGGCCGGGGTCAGCGATGGAGTGGCGGTGCGGCCGTCTCGCCGCACCGAGGGGTGCAGCGAGGATGCTTGCTGCTCGTTCCCCGCTGGGCCGGTGGCGACATTGGCGGTAGGCGAAGGAGAACGATGGGGCGTCCCGCCGACGGGAGCCGTCTGAGCAACACGGGCGGTGAGGGCAGCCTAGCGCTTAGCGCGAGCGTGGCGAGCGTCCGACATGGAGACGATGAGACGATGGGACGCGGAGCGATGAAAGGGAAGCTTCGGCGCACCCCTACCTGGCGCGCCAAATGTCAGATCACGGGTTCCCGCAAAACCCTCAAGGTTCAAACACTGGGGTGCGAGCTAAGATCTCCCCCTACCGATCCACGCCCTAACTTAGCTAAGATCTTACGAACTAACTCGACGAACTCGTAACACAAAGGACACAAGATTTATACTGGTTCGGGCCACCGTTGTGGTGTAATACCCTACTCCAGTGTGGTGTGTGGATTGCCTCTTGGGCTGAGGGTGAATAGTATAAGGGGAAGAACAGCCTCCTGAGGAGAGGAGTTCTTTTTCTTGGTGAACTTGTGGTTGTCCTGGTCTCTCTTGGCCAAACCGATAGATCGATCCCCTATCTACGGTGGTGGCTAGTCCTATTTATAGGGCCCCTAGTCCTCTCCCCAAATATTGAGCGGGAAGGGTGCCAACAACGGGCAATTTGAAAGGGGACAGCTAGTACAGCTTATACTAACAAAAGCAGTCTTCGCCTGCCAAAGGCTGTGGTGGTGACACCGTCTTGGGCTCCACGGTGACCTCCATCTTGCTGTCCTTCTAGTCTTGGTCTTGTTGCACTGATATGGAAACCTTTTCTTGACGCCTCGGTACTCCACGCCTGCGCCTGCTTCCTTAGCACCGAAGAGGAGACAAGGACACTGTGTGCGCTGGCGCCCGCCTGGCCTTGGTCGTCATGGCTCACGTCACTAGAACCTCGCGAGGTTCGCCTGGCCTTCAACTCTCCACCCCTCGCAAGCCAGCCTGGTGAGGCTGCCCCCGAGGAGGTCTTGTGTCCCTCACCTCGCGAGGCTTGGCCCCTCGCGAGAGTCTTGAGTCCTTGCTGGTGAAGATGGGCCATACGGTCCCGCTCGCAGAGCCACGCCATGGGTCGCAGACAGGCAAGTCTGGGGACCCCTATTCCCAAAACGCTGACAAAGTGCAGTGGCGTGGTGGCTGGTCGTAGCCGCCACTGCTGGAGCTGCTGTCGGACGAAGAGCCGCCGTAGCTGCACGAGCCGTGGCCGGCACCAAGGACGAAGCTGCCTTCCTCCTCGTCACGACCATCGCCAAGGCCGAGCACCTCATCGCCGTCGTTGTCCTCGGGGAAGCACCCGATGTAGCAACTATCTTCCCCAAATACCCTCACAGAGAGGGTCGCGTCGCATCGTACTTGTAGTCGAGGGCGCACCGCCTGCCCAGTCCGCATGCACGGGCGAACATTTGCCAGCCATGAGCCAGGACCGTGTTGCTCGCGACGGAGATCTCGACCGCGGCCCAGGAAGCCTTGCTGCAGCAGCCGTCCGCCTGTAGCCAAATACCACCTGCACCAGTGGCTGGCAGCTCGCCGATAAAGAAGCGCGGGAGCTGAAGTCAAGTGTCGGTCGGGTTCTCCGACCACACGATGAACTCTGGCATCACCTCTGCCGAATGGAAGCGCGGCCGAGGAGGCCGCGCAACCACGACACGCCTGACCTCATCAGCTGGACTGCCACAACTTGGGCAACCGCCACCACGGTCGCGAGGGGCCGCGGCGGGGGTTGCAGGGTGTTTACGGAGACGGCCGCGCCCCCTCGTGGGCGGTGGAGAGCCGGGCCCCTCCTGGCGAGCCTTCCCCTTCTCCGCCGTTGAGAGCCTCTTCATAGGCGCCATGGGTGTCGCTGCTGGCAGTGAAGCGAGAAAGAAGAAGGAGCGGGAGAAGCAAGGGAAGATATGGGTGATGAGGGCTCCGCCCCTCTACCCATTTATAGCCAAGGGGAGGCCAACCGCTGGCCTCCATGATCTAAGGTAATAATGACCTTTTTCTGCATGCATCAGGGACTCGTCAAGTCGGGCAGTTGCCGAGGCTGTGTGGGGAAGCGGAGACGCCCACGTCCAATCAGTCGCCACACGCCAACCGTGGAGGCAGGCTTTGGGGGCCCGCGGCGCTCCTCACTTGCCCTTTGGCTTCGCCTTGAAGCCAAGCCTGAGCGCGCCTTGGGCCCCGGGGCTACTGTCGGCGTTCTGGGAATGGGGGTCCCCAGACTTGCCTGCCTGTGGCCCGCAGCGTTGCTCCACCAGCGGCCCCGTACGGCCCATCTTCACCAGCAAACATTCAAGACCATCGCGAGTGTCCAAGCTTCGCGAGGCAGATGATGCAAGACCTCCTCAGGGCGGCCTCACTAGGCTGGCTCGCAAGTGGCGGAGAGATCAAGGCGAGGGGCACCTCACGAGGTTCCTATGGCGCAAGCCATGACGACTAGAACCAGGCGGGTGCGAGCACGCGTAGTGTTCTCATTTCCTCTTTGGTGCTAAAGGGGCAAGCGCAGGCAAGGAGTCCCGAGGCATCAGGCAAAGGTTTCCATATCGATGCAACAAGACCAAGACCAGCAGGACGGCAAGACGGATGTCATCGTGGAGCCCAAGATGGCGTCACCACCAGAGCCATTGGCGAGCGAAGACCACTTTTGTCAGGATAACATGTACTAGTTGTCTCCCTTCGAATTTGGCCGTTGTGGGATCCCTTCCCACTCAATATTTGGGAAGAGGACTGGGCCTCTATAAATAGGACTAGCCACCACCAAAGGGAGCATCTGATTCAGACCCACATCATCCCGAACCACACAAGTTGACCAAGCACAAGAACACCCTCCTCAGGAGGCTATTCTTCCCTTGTAATTGTTCATCCTCAGCCCAAGAGGCAATCCACCACACCACACTGTAGTAGGGTATTACACCACATTGGTGGCCCGAACCAGTATATAATCTTGTGTCTCGTGTTCTTTGGGTTTGTCATGCTAGGCCATGAGATCGTAGAGTGCGTGAGCTAGAGAGGGGGGGGGAGATCTTCGTGCGCACCCCAGTGTTCAAACCTCAAGGGTTTGTCGGAACCCGAAATCTGACAAACACCTCAACCCATGGGAGCCAAAAACTCCGCCAGCTCTCCCACCCTCGTCGAGCACCCAGTGTAGTTCGTCAGCACAGTGCTACGAGATGCGAGAGCGCGATACCCCATGCCTCAGAAGCTCTTGCCCGCGCTCCTAGTGGCCTCACGCAAGCTACGCCACTAATTCTAGGGTCACCCCATCAAGGTCGTCTCAACTTACCCGTTGGAGAGAGTGCTCAGGAGAACCAATGCTGCGGGAAGGGTCACCGAATGGAACATCGAGCTGCAAGCATTTGACCTGGAGTTCAGCACAACCAGGGTCGTCAAGGGGGCTGCACTCGCCAACTATGTGGCAGAATGGACCGACACCCCGGAGCTTGAAGTAGGCGACAATCAATCCCTCTCGCCAGGGAGTGAAGCGATGGATGGCTGGGTCATGTACTTCGATGGCGCGTTCGCATGCCAGAGCGCGGGGGCTGGAGCCGTGCTCATCTCGCCCACTCAGGACAAACTTTACTACGCCGTGTAGCTCTACTTCCAGCGGGGCGAAAAGGTCTCCAACAACATCGCAGAGTACGAGGGTCTCATCGCCGACCTCAAAGCCGCGGTGGCCCTAGGGGTGAAATGCCTCACCATCAAGGGAGACTCGCAACTCCTCGTAAACTTCTCCAACAAGGTGTATGAGCCGAAGGATGAGCACATGGAGGCATACCTCGTGGAGGTACGCAAGATGAAGAAGCAGTTCCTGGGCCTAGAGCTACAACACGTGCCTCGTGGCACCAACAAAGAGGCCGACGACATCGCCAAAAGAGCGTCCAAGCGGATACCCCAAGAGCCTGGCATCTTTGAGGAGCGGCTCTTCAAGCCTTCGGCAGCACCTCCGCCTGCGGAGCCAACGCCACCTTAGGAGGAGCTCCCCCAGCCACAAGCCATGGGAGCCCCCGCCTGCGGCCCGACCTCAGGAGCGTGTCTCCTCTTAGCGCTCGAGCCTCAGGAGCGGTGCTGGATCGAGGAGTTCAGGGCATACCTGACGCAAGACACGTTGCCAGAGAAGGAGGAAGACGCGAAACGTGTTTCCCGGCAGGCTACGGCGTACTGCATTCAGGAAGGTGAGCCATACAGGAAGCGGCCAAATGATGTTTCTCTATGATGCATTTCCAGGGAACAAGGGAATGAGGTACTGGCTGACATACATGGCGGAGACTGTGGGCACCACTCATCGTCGCGCACCCTGGTCGACAAGGCTTTCCGCAGCAGGTTCTATTGGCCGACGACACTCAACGACGCGGCCGGGCTGGTGAAATCCTGCAAGGCCTGCCAATTCCACGCCAAGCAGATCCACCAGCTGGCTCAGGGCCTCTAGATTATCCCGCTCTCATGGCCGTTCACGGTCTGGGGGCTGGATATCCTAGGCCCATTCGCTCGAGCACCTGTAGGCTACCACTTCCTCTACGTCGCTATCGACAAATTCACCAAGTGGGCAGAAGTGCAAGCCGTCCGCACCATCCCAACTGGGTCAGCAGTCAAGTTCATCAAGGGCCTCGTAATCCTATTTGGGGTCCCTAATCGCATCATCACCGACAACGGCTCACAGTTCACTAGCAATCTCTTCAAAACATATTGTGCTAACCTTGGAACATAGATCTGCTATGGCTCCGTGGCGCACCCCAGGAGCAACGGCCAGGCCGAATGTGCCAACGCGGAAGTCCTGAGTGGTCTCAAGACTAGGACCTTCAAGAAGAAGCTCGAGGCATATGGCAGGGGCTGGCACGATGAGCTCCAGTCCGTGCTGTGGTCCATCCGCACCACCGCCACCAGGCCGACAGGCGAGACCCCGTTCTTCCTCGTCTACGGAGCAGAAGGGGTTCTCCCACACGAGATCGGGCATCGCTCCACGCGGGTCCTGGCGTTTGATGAAATGGAGCAGGACGCTATGCGGGGGATGGACCTCATGTTGGGGGAGGAACGCCGCTGTGAAGCCTCTCTCCGAGTTGCGAGGAACCAGCAGGCGCTGCGGCGGTACCACTGCCGTAGCATCCGCTCCAGGATGCTCGAGGTGGGTGATCTCGTCCTGAGGCGGGTGATCTCCAGGGAAGGGCTGCACAAGATCTCGCCCATGTGCTGAGGGCTCGTTTCGGGTCGCCCACGTCTCCAGGCCTGGCGCCGCGCGGCTGGAGACACAGGACGGGATCCCCATCCAAAACGCCTGGAACATCTAGCATCTCCTGAGGTTCTACCCATGAAGCAAAGCCCGGAGCCTGTGAAGCAAGGCCCAGTGCTTGTGAAGATCTCCGCTCGTGATACTCTCACGTAATAATGAGTGGGGCTGTACATGCCCCGGAGTCTCAGGAGTGCTGCCCTCGGGCCTCGGGGGCTCCCTCCCACGTCTTAGTGGCAGCACTTAGCTCCACGCTGGTGAGAAGACAAGAAGACCAGACTAGGTGCCGGACGCGGCTTTTCATTTGCTTTCCGCAGTTGGTTTGCCCCTTTTTAGTGAGAATTTGCTTCCTGGTATCCCTTGATGGCCTGGTTCCATTGTCCTTGTTGCCTCCTTTTTGGCCCTCGGTTCCTCGTTTTTGACCCGAACTCTCCCTCGCAAGCCTCGCGAGGGGGCTGGATGGGTGCCCTCATGAGCGTTTTCGTTTTCCTGTTTTTTGCAAGGCACCCTCGCTGGAGCTCGCAAGCTGGCGCACCCCTCTCAATTCGTGCCCCCGGGTACCGCGATATGAAGCGCTGGGTCATGGCCGGCAGTGCCTGTGGTCATGATTCGGAGGGTAAGAATTTCCTAACAAATTTTTGCAGTTCCCAAATGCCTTCCGAGCGCATGAGGCCTTGCCAGGCACTAGGGAATGCGTGCCTCACGAGGTGGAAACTACTTCAGGCGCATCAAGCTAAGTTATTCCTACGCACCTACATGAAACATTGACGCTGCAACACGACACAAGAATGATAAACATATCACAACCACTTAGAAATCATAGTTGTTGCACGCCCCAGCAGGGCCCCATACTTGTCTCTCTCTTAATGCATGAAGGAAAGGAAGAATGAAACAAAAGCGGAATGTGCTCCCATGGCAGGTTGTGAGGACGGGCCCGTGGCACTCTCCTGAGCTCATCTAGACCCCTCCTCGCGCTTCACTAAAGCGCGGCGACAAGAAGACCCGCTACCACCTTCGAAGCGGGCGCGGCAGCATGGCCACTGGTCGTAGCCGCCGCTGCTGGAGCTGTCGTCGGAAGAAGAGCCGCCGTAGCTGGACGAGCAATGGCCGGCGCTGAGGCCGCACCTTCCTTCACCCTCGTCGCGGCCATCACCGAGGCCGAGCACCTCACCGATGTCGTCATGTTCGGGGCAACACCCGATGCGGCGGCCATCTTCCCCGAACACCCTCACATGGAGGGCCGCGTTGCGATCGTACTTGAAGTGGAGGGAGCACCGCCGGCCTAGGCCGCGCGCACGGGCAAACGTCTGCCAGCCGCGGGCCAGGGCTGCATTGCCTGTGGCAGAGACCTCGACCGAGACTCACAAAGCCTTGTTGCAACAGCCGTCCGCCTGCAACCAGAGACCGCCTAGACCAGTGGTTGGCAGCTTGCTGACAAAGAAGCACGGGAGCTGAAGCCAAGTGCCGGCCGGGTTTTCTGACCACATGACGAACTCCGGCAGCACTTCCATAGAATGGAAGTGCTGCCTAGGCGGCCGCGCGACCATGGCACACCTCCCTTCATCTACGGGACTCCCATGACTTGGGCGGCCGCCACCACGCGAAGAGGCGCCATCGCAGCCACGAGGGGCCGCGGCGGGGGTCACGGTGTGCTTGCGGTGACGGTCGTGCCCCCTCTTGGGCGGCGGTGAGCCGGGCCCCACCTGGCGAGCCTTCCCCTTCTCCGCAGCCGAGAGCCTCTTCGCAGGCGCCATGGGTGTCGCCGCCGGCAGTGAAGCGAGGAAGAAGAAGGAGCTTGAGAAGCAAAGGAAGTGACGGGTGACAGGGGATCCGCCACCCTCCTCCCATTTATAGCCAAGGGGAGGCCAACCGGCGGCCTCCATGATGTAAGGTAATAATGATCTTTTTCTGCATGCAGCAAGGACTCGTCAAGTCAACCAGTTGCCGAGGTGGCGTGGGGAAGCGGAGACACCCACGTCCAATCAATCACCACGCGTCAAGCGGGGCCGCATGCTGTTGGGGCCCGTGGCGCTCCACACTTGCCCTTTGGCCTCGCATCGAGGCCAAATCCAAGCGCGCCTTGGGCCCGGGGGCTACTGTCGGTGTTCTGGGAACGGGGGTCCCCAGACATGCCTGCCTGTGGCCCACAGCATGGCTCCACCAGCGGCCCTGTACGGCCCATCTTCACCAGCAAACACTCAGGACCCTTGCGAGGGGCCAAGCCTCGTGAGGCGGACGACGCAAGACCTCCTCAGGGGCGGCCTCAGCAGGCTGGCTCGCGAGGGGCGGAGAGATCAAGGCAAGGGACACCTCACGAGGTTTGTGTGATGCAAGCCATGATGACTGGAGCCACGCGGGCGCCAGCGCGCGTAGTGTCCTCGTTTCCTCTTTGGTGCTAAAGAGGCAAGCGCATGCGGGGACTCCCGAGGCATCAAGCAAAGGTTTCCATATTGGTGCAACAAGACCAAGACCAGTAGGACGGCAGGACGGAGGTCACCGTGGAGCCCAACACGACATCACCACCAGAGCCTTTCGCAGGCGAAGACTACTTTTGTTAGGATAGCTTGTACTAGCTATCCCCCTTCAAACTGGCCGTTGTGGGATCCCTTCCCGCTTAATATTTGGGAAGAGGACCCAGGCCTATATAAATAGGGCTAGCCACCACCTTAGAAAGGGCTGATCATCTAGAGAGAATCCTCGACCGCGTCAATCGACCAATCACAAGAACACCTCTCCTCTTGAGGTTGTTCTTCCCTTGTAACTATTCACCCTTAGCCCAAGAGGCAATCCACCACACCACACTGGAGTAGAGTATTACACCACATCGGTGGCCTGAACTAGTATAAACTCTTGTGTCTCTTGTTCTTTGGGTTTGTGGAGCTAGGCCGTGAGATCATGATGTGGGCGAGCTAGAGAGGGGGAGAGATCTTTGTGCGCACCCTAGTGTTTGAACCTCAAGGGTTTTGCTGGAACCCGAAATCTAACAGCCGCGAAGAGCGAACAGCAAGAATGCGGGGTCGAGGCGCTAAGCCAGTGTGCTTGCCTCTCCGGCCAACCTCACACCAAGTGCTACGGGCTGGCTTGAGGTGTTCATGGTCAGCAGAGGACTCGAGGCAGGAGGAGGTTGCTTCTCGGGAGACTTCATCGCCTTGACAGAAGGGACCCTGAGGAATCACGGTCAGGAGGAGAAGCGGTACCCTGGAAATTATGAAGAAAACGTTCTCACTCTTCAAGAGGGATGTACTTCCTCTGCTTCAATGGCCGGAAGGCGTCGCCACTACAGCCTGGAGATCCCCTCCTTTTGCGGAGCGTTGCAAAGTTTGGGCGGAGCCAGCCGAGGCCCAGGGCGCGGCCACTGATAATCCCCAAGTGCAGGGAATAATCGTAGCAATTTCCCAAGGTGGAAGTGATACGTATGGAGTGTCGAACCCACAAGGAGCTAAAGGTAAGATCAATATTCTCTCAAGCCCTATCTGCCACTGATACGACTCTACGTACACCGAACATTTCCTTCCAACTAGCAACGAGAAATAAAACTACGTTGTGGGTATGAAGTGGATAACTTTGTATGATATCCGAGAGCTAAATATAAAAGTAGGTTTTGTTATCATGAAGTTAGAATATATTACTAAATATTATAAATTGCGAGTGTGGAATAATGGTGGATCGGTGTGCGGAATTGTCCTAGGCAATTGTTAATAGGACCGATAGTCGCCATTGAAATTTCATATGAGGGAGAGGCATAAGCTTACATACTTTCTCTTCTTGGATCATATGCACTTATGATTGGAATTCTAGCAAGCATCCGCAACTACTAAAGATCATTAAGGTAAAACCCAACCATAGCATTAAAACATCAAGTCCTCTTTATCCCATATGCAACAACCCCCTTACTCGGGTTTGTGTTTCAGTCACTCACGCAACCCACTTTAAGCGAATCATAAACGTATTGCAACACCCTACAGCGGGAATCCCTCACGCTTGCGTGACACAGAGGGCACAATAGGACAGCACCAACATAAAACATACAACTCGTACCAATCTAGATCACCAATCAACTGAAAGACAAAAGATATCTACTCAAAACATCATAGGATGGCAACACATCATTGGATCATAATATGTGGCATAAAGCACCATGTTCAAGTAGGGATTACAACGGGGTGCGGGAGATTGGACCGCGTAAAAGAGATGAGGATGGTTATGATGATGGTGATGTTGATGAAGACGATCACCGTGACGATGATTCCCCTCTCGATGGCACTCCGGTGCCACCAAGAGAGAGGAGGAGAGGTTCTCCCCCTTGTGCTTCCTCCTCCATGGCCTCCCTTGGATGGGGATAGGTTCCTCCTCTGGTCCTTGGACTTCATGGTGATGATGGCCCCCTCTGAGATCCTCCTCCATGCGCTCCGGTGATGATGGCCCCCTCCGGCAGGGTGCCAGAGAGGGCCTAGATTAGTTTTCGGTGGCTGCGGAGGCATCTGGTGACGAAACTCCCGAACTAGGTTAATTTTCCGAGGTTTCTGTATTTATAGGAATTTTTGGCATCGGTCTCACGTCAAGGAGGTGCCCGAGGCATCCACGAGGCAGGCCCACGTGCCTGGGAGGTGGGCGCACCTCCCACCCTCGTGGACGCCCCCGGGACTCTCCTGGCCCAACTCTTTTACTCCGGGGTCTTCTTTTGGTACATAAAAAATCATCAAAAATTGGCACGTCAATTGGACTCCATTTGATATTCCTTTTCTGTAAAACTCAAAAACAAGGAAAAACAGAAACTGGCACTAGGCACTATGTTAATAGGTTAGTCCCAAAAATCATATAAAATAGCATATAAATGCATATAAAACATCCAAGGTTGATAATATAATAGCATGAATACTTCATAAATTATAGATACATTGGAGACGTATCAACATCCCCAAGCTTAATTCCTGCTCGTCCTCGAGTAGGTAAATGATAAAAGAATTAATTTATGAAGTGTGAATGCTAGAAAGTGCATAAGTTTCCTCAATGATAGTTCCAATCACTTTTTCTAGCATCATTATATATCATAACAGTAGCTCATCTTCATAAAGCTTTTCATGATCAAGTAACAAGCTATTCACATGTTAAAGTATAGATCATAAACTTTCTTGAAACTAACATACTATATTCTTAGTCATCAAACAATTGCAATTCATCTTCTTTTCAGGAAGGGTCTATGTCAGAGCTTTGATTTAGCAAACTCCACATACTCAACTATCATTTAATATTTCACAATTGCTAACACTCACTTGATATTTATGGGTTCAAAGTTTTAATCGGACACATAGAAAGATAGGGGCTTATAGACTCACCTCCCAACCTTTTACCTCAAGGGTGATGTCAACAATAATAGTTCATGATAACTCACATCCAATTGGATATATATATATATCAGGATCTTTCCAACACAATGTGCTTGCCAAAGGATAAAATGTAAAAAGGAAAGGTGAAGATCACCATGATTCTTGCATAAGGGTAGAAGATAAAAGTAAAAGATAGGCCCTTCGCAGAGGGAAGCAGAGGTTGTCATGCACTTTTATGGTTGGATGCACAAAATCTTAATGCAAAAAATCGTCACTTTATATTGCCACTTGTGATATGGACCTTTATTATGCAGTTCGTCACTTTTATTTCTTCCACATCACAAGATCGTATAAAGCTTATTTTCTCCACATTAATAGATCATACATATTTAGAGGGCAATTTTTATTGCATGCACCGATGACAACTTACTTGAAGGATCTTACTCAATCCATAGGTAGGTATGGTGGACTCTCATGGAAAAACTGGTTTAAGGAATGTTTGGAAGCACAAGTAGTATCTCTACTTGGTGCAAATAATTTGGCTAGCATGAGGGGGAAAAGCAAGCTCAACATTTTGGATGATCAAAGACAATATACTTTATTTTGGATATAAGAAAACATAACCCATTACATTGTATTCCTTGTCCGACATCAACCTTTTAGCATGTCATATTTTAATGAGTGCTCACAATTACAAAAAATGTCCAAGATAGTATATTTATATGTGAAATCTCTCTTCCTCCAATATTCTTTCATGAATTGTTCAAGTGACCAATTCTACGTTTGCTAACTTCAAATAAGTTTACTACCTATACTTATTCTATGTGAAGTCATTACTCCCCATGGTATAAGCATATGAAACACATATAAATTCAGATTTATGATATTCAATTATTCAACCATTTACTCACAGGATATACGTGAAGCACGTGAGTAAATGACAAACTACTCCAAAAGATAATAGTGAAGGACACTAAGTAGTCAACTAATTAACTAGCCATGGGAGGATTCTTTTTCATTTAATAATTCAGATCCAATGATTTTATTCAAACAACAAGTAAAATCAAAAATACGCTCCAAGCAAAACACATATCATGTGACGAATAAAAATATAGCTCCGAGTAAGGTATACCGATAGTTTTGAAGACAAAAGAGGGGATGCCTTCCGGGGCATCCCCAAGCTTAGGCGCTTGAGTATTCCTTGAATATTACCTTGGGGTGCCTTGGGCATCCCCAAGCTTAGGGTCTTTCCACTCCTTATTCTCCTCATATCGATATATTACCCAAAGCTTGAAAACTTCAATCACACAAAACTTAACGGAACTTCGTGAGATAGGTTAGTATGATAAAGAGTAAACCATTCACTTCGGTACTGTCAAAGACAAGGTTCATAATTTTTCTCACACAATGCCTACTTTAACATATCATTTCTACAATTTATATTGGGAAATATAAGTCATAGAAACTAGAAAACAAGCAAACTATGTAATGAAAACAGAATCTGTCAGAAACAGAACAGTCTGTAATGATCTGAACACTAACCATACTTCTGCTACTCAAAAAATTATGAAATAAATTGGTGGACGTGAGGAATTTGTCTATTAATCTTATTCAAAAACAATCAACCTAATCGCACCTTCTAGTAAAAAATGGCAGCAAATCTCGTGAGCACAAAGTTTCTGTTTTTTACAGAAAGATCACATTAACTTTCACCCAAGTCTTCCCAAAGGTATTACTTGGAACTTTATTGAAACAAAGCTATAATACATGATTAATACAGTATCTTAATCATGAGAACACACAAAAACATTAAGTATAAATATTGGGTTGTCTCCCAACAAGCGCTTTTCTTTAATGCCTTTTAGCTAGGCATGATGATTTCAATGATGCTCACATAAAAGATAAGAATTGAAACATAAAGAGAGCATCATGAAGAATATGACTAGCAAATTTAAACCTAACCCACTTTATATGTCTAGGGATTTTGCGAGTACACAACTTATGGGAACAAGAATCAACTAGCATAGGAAGGAAAAACAAGGATAACTTCAAAACTTTAAGCACATAGAGAGGAAACTTGATATTATTGCAACTCCTACAAGCATATATTCCTCCCTCATATTAATTTTCAGTAGCATCATGAATGAATTCATCAACATAACCATCACATAAAGCATTCTTTTCATGATCTACAAGCATAGAAATTTTTCTACTCTCCACATAAGCAAAATTCTTCTCATTCGGAATAGATGGATCACTAGTTCCTAGAGTTGACACTCTTCCAAGCCCGCTTTAGATGATAGTATTATTCATACTCAAAAATATATAATTAAAGTTCATGGAGCATTCTACAATTAATATAAACTAACCAACATCCAAGCTAAAAATGTATAAGTGAAGCACATGAAGCATTCTATAAAACCATACTCAAAAGATTTAAGTGAAGCACAAAGAGCAATTCTATAAGATCATACTTAAAAGATATAAGTGAAGCACATGAAGCATTCTATAAACCAATGAAGGGATATATCATACTAGCATGGTTCATCAAGGAAGAACAAAAAAACAAAGGACACAAATCATGTGAACGAAACAAAAACCGAGGTATACCGATAATTGTTGAAGAAGAAAGATGGGATGCCAACAGAGGCATCCCCAAGCTTAGATGCTTGAGTATCCTTAGAATATTTACTTGGGGTGCCTTGGGCATCCCCAAGCTTGAGATCTTGCCTATCTTTATTCTTCTCACATCGGTAACTCCTCGTTCTTCGAACACTTCATCCACAAAAAACTTTAACAAAAACTTTATGAGATCCGTTAGTATTATAAAGAAAATCACTACCTTTAGGTACTATTGCAAACTCATTCCAATTTCATATTAGAACTATATCTACTGTATTCCAACTTCATCATGGTTCATACCCCCCCCCCCATACTACCCATAGATTCATCAAAATAAGCAAACAACACACGAAAAATGGAATCTGTCTAAAACAGGAGAGTCTGTAGTAATCTGAAGGTTTAGTAAACTTATGTAACTCCAAAAATTATGCAATAAATTTGAAAAAATTATACATAATTAATTTGCGAAAAGTTTCAGACCCATTTGACTTTCCAGTAAAAAATGTAAAATCACGTGCTACAGCCAAAGTTTCTGTTTTTGTTCTGCGCATAGTAAACAAGCAATCTAATCGTCCTAAAACCAAAGCTTGGCACATTATTTTTATAATACAATGGATATATATATATATAAGGGGATAATTATTTGCAGAGAAACTTCCATGAAAAATTCTACATTGTTTCCGTGAGCATGAACACGAGTGCTCAAGGTCGACCCTCACTTCTTCAATGCATAACTTTCCAATCACTTCTCTTTTTGAAAAACTTTGTAGGCATGAAAGGCAAGTAAATTTTTTGTATTTTCATTCTATTAATTTTTTTTGTATGTTTCGCCCACAACTAAATAGAAACAAAAAGGAAAAATAAAATCTACTTAGTGAAGAAAGCAAACAAGCACACACAAGAATTTCAACCCCACGCTATTGCTCCCCGGCAACGGCGCCAGGAAAGAGCTTGATAATCCCCAAGTGCAGGGAGCCATCGTAGCAATTTCCAAAGGTGGAAGTCATAAGTATGGAGTGTTTAACCCACAAGGAGCTAAATGTAGGATCAATATTCTCTCAAGCCCTATCTGCCACTGATACGACTCTACGTACATGTCAGGACCCCAATCCTAAGTCACACCGATCTAGCATGTAACACATCATATCACTTTGCGGCCTCACGCATGGTATTCCCACGGGTGCCACCTTACCTGGCGCGGGACCATTTGCACCTTTTGGCTCACGTATACGATAGTGTCGCTAGCATCCATATGACAAAGAACCCGGGCCGACATGGCTAGTCGTGAACCCAAGCGGCACTAACCCATGGGGACAGGCATACATGAATCAACCTCGAGCATGTCGGTCAACAGCGTGTGAATCCGGGCTGTAGCACTGGGCTAACAGGACTCCTATAACCCGGGCTATAGCAGGCTAGGTAGGACTCCGGATGTCAAAGTGAAACACATGCCGGCCAGTCAAGTGTCCTGAGCAGTAGTGCTGGGCTAGCAGGACTCCGGTGAACTGGGCTGTAGCGGACTACTATGGCTCAAGGAAGCACTAGACTACATTTCCCCATAAGAGAGGCTGCCGAGGATAAACAACTAGATTGTCGTATCCCACACATACCAAGCATTTCAATCATACACACAATATGCTCGATATGTGTAAATACAACATGGCATCACAACAAGACTCTACGACTCAAGTATTTATTCATTAGGCTCCGAGGAGCGAGATATTACAAACAAGGGTCTCATGACCCAACATTCAGAGCATCCAAGTCAAAGCACATGTGGAAGCTTAACATGTCTGGGTACAAACATCTATAAATGAAAAAGGCTGAGAAGCCTGACTATCTACCAGATCCTGCCGAGGGCACAAGATCGTAGCTGAGGTAACAAGCTAAACGTCGAAGTCCACGCGGAACTACTAGCGAGACTGAGGTCTCTCTGCAAAAACATAAAATAGGCAAACGTGAGTACAAATGTACCCAGCAAGACTTACATCAGAACTATCTACATATGCATCGGTTTCAATAAAGGGGTGGTGGAGTTTGACTGCAGCAAGCCAGCTTTGACTCGGTGGCTATCCTGAACTACGACTGCAAGTAACTCTTTTGAGGTGGCGCACACGAGTCCACATATTCACCATGTCAATACACCACTATGGATCTGCTCCCGTCTCCCTATGAGAACGCCATCCATAGCACTCATGCTTATCTTGCAAGTTTTAGAGTATCCACTTTCAGTTGTCTATGAACTATGCAAGGTGTCCAAGTTTCCATATCCGAGGAATCCGGCTATTCGAATAGATAATGATAACCCTGCAGGGGTGTACTTCTTCACACACACTCTCGCCACTTATCGCCCTGTACACGTCATGTACCTCGGCAACCTTCAAGCGGAAGCCGGGCGAGGGAGTCGGCCACGACCTGACTAACAAACAAGTCTCTAGTCCAGGTTTATCGCCTATTCGGGTTCCATCCGCAAGGAGATCCGACCGGGGTGTCGCTCACGGCCTAAAACGATGTGTGCAGGGTTCCCAAGCCCACCATCCGGGTGCCACTTGGTACACCGTACCATTGTGCCTAGTCTGTCCCAAGCCCACCTGTACCGGGTGCCACTTGGTAGACTACTAACACTACCTACAAACACCAGAAACTAGTTGCAACTCCTGGACAGAGATCAAGTTTGTTAATAAGTCGAGAGGGGTCGAGTTAACGGAACCCAATGTGTGGTAGTAACTGTTCATGGATCACACACACAGAACTCAGTTCCTGAGGACGGTTTCAATGAGACAACCCACCATGTACTCCTACATGGCCTCTCACCGCTACCTTTACCAAATCGTGTTCACACACTTAGCTCTCAACAGTAGGACATGTTCACCACATTCCAATTCATTCCCGATGAGTCAGACCTGACTCAACTCTAAGCAGTAGCAGGCATGACAACAATCATGAATGAGTAGGCACATCAGGGCTCAAACAACTCCTACTCATGCTAGTGGGTTGCATCTATTTACTGTGGCAATGACAGGTCATGCAAAGGAAAGGGGTTCAACTACCGCAGCATGTAACATTGAATCGTTGTTGTCCTAATGCAGTAAAAGAGAGCACGAGCGAGAGAGTGGAATTGTATCAGAATGAACAAGGGGGTTTTGCTTTCCTGTCACTTCTGAAGATAGTATAGTTCTTCATCGGTGTCATCGATCAAATCGTCAGAACGTCATCTACCGAGAGGGGACAAATACCGACAAACAAGGAAGAACACAATTAATGCAATGCACAATATGATGCATGATCATGACATGGCCATATGCTGTGATTTGAACTATTGCAACTAAAACCAGAAGGGTTTGAGCTAATTTGAACCAAGGGTTCAAACTCAAACTCAAGTTATGAATTTATAATGTGCCTTATCATGTTTTGATCTATACAGCAAGGTTAAGTTGCTTTTTCATGCATGAAACCAACATAAATGGATAGGTTGGATTTTTCTGATAATTTTTCATATATAACTTATTCCAATCTGAGCTACGGTTGAATTTATATGAATTTTTGAAGTTTGCATCATTTTCTGGAATTTCCTATATAAGAATAAATCCAGAAAAGGATTTACTGCGTCAGCCTGGCGTCAGTGTGATGTTAGCAAGTCAAAGGCGCTGGTCCAAGTCAAACCTGACAGTGGGTCCCGCGTGTCAGTCTCTAAAGGTTTAATTAAAAAGGTTTAGTTTTAAACCATGGATTACCTGGGCAGTGGGGCCCATTGTCAGTGACACGGGATTTAGTTAGCAGGGTGATTAACCCCTAACAGTAGTGGTTAGCACTAATTATAGCCCTAAACTAATCAGTCAGATGCCGGCCGCACATGTCATGGACACAACGTGGGGTCCATCTGAGGTCAAAAGCCCAGTCAGCAGGGTCAAACACACCGGCGTTAAGCCGCCGGCGAGGTCCGAGACGGCGGAGGGCTTCGGAAGACTGCTACGGTGCACCGTTTGGCACGCGGCTGGGTTCTTCAGGATGCTAGAGGAGCGGCGCATCCAACGGTGGTGGTCGCCGGGCCTGGGGCGGCCGGAAACAATGACGGGGAGCAGCGCCGCGGCGGCCGGAGCTTGGTCAGCGATGCCTGTGGCGCTACAATATACGGCCAGGCGAGCTAGTGGCTGCGTTCATCTCCTAGGAGCAACCCGAGCACGATAATGAGCTCAAGTGCAAGCTGCGGTGTCTGTAGGCACGGCAGCGATGAAGCACGACGCCGGCGAGCTTCGGATCTCATGGAGACGGTGGCTACCGCACGGTCGTGAGCAGGGGAGGAGGGGGAAAAGATGCGGGGCTCACAGAGAACATGCAGAGATGGTCAGTGGGCTCGGGGGCGGTCTGGTGCGGGTGAAACGACGAAGCCAATCTCCGGCGTCCGGAGGAAGAAGACGATGGTGAGGGCGTCACTACGGGGCCCCCGGCGTCGCTTTGGCGCGGTGAGGGGAAAGAGTAGGTCGAGGCGGAGCTTTGGGAGGCGTCGGGGAGGTTAGGCGGTGGTTGTGGCCGTGGCGAACGGCGTCGGTGGCGACGGCAGCACTCGGCTGTGAGGAGGAGAGCGAGACAGAGGAGGGGGAAAGCACGGGGGAGAGTGAGAGAGGTCCAGGGCAGTGAGGTGGGGTCTTCGCGCCGTCGCGCTGGCCTCGGCAAAGGTAGGCAGGCAGGTGGCGTGGCGGCACGGCCGTGCGCACGCGTCGGCCACACGCCCTCGTCCTCCTGGCGTGGTGGATAAGATGACTGGCACTGTGGGCCAGTGGCCTGCACCGTGCTGGGCCGGCTGGGCGTCAGGTAAGCCCAGGTGAGGTGTCTCTCCTCTCTGCTTTCTGTTTTCTTTTCTATTTCTGTTATTTTGTTTTGATTTAGTTTGGAAACTAAACCATTTTAAAACTTTCTGTAAAAATTTGTATGTGAGCTCAAAGAGCTAGTCCAAGGTCACATGCAAACTTACAAAATATTTGAACATTATTTCTTATATAACAGAAATAATTCCAACCCAAATATATTATTGATTTAAATCAAATGCCCAAATTAATTATTCATGTGACTCCAAAAATATTGGTTGGAATTTAAACTCATGCCAATATTTTCACATAATAACGGTAACATTTTCTTGGACTCATTTGATAAGATTTAAATGTTGGTTACTTTTTTTTGAGGTTTTCTGAGGCTTTGAAAATTCCTCAATTCAAATTTCAATTGAATTTAAACATGATGCAGCAACCAAGCTAGTCCAAGGCCAGGGTAAAGCTAGGGATGTGACATTACACCGAACGTTTGCTTCCAACTAACAACGAGAAGTAAAACTACGTTGTGGGTATGAAGTGGATAACTTTGTATGATATCGGAGAGCTAAAATATAAAAGTAGGTTCTGTTATCATGAAGTTAGAATATATTACTAAATATTATAAATAGCGAGTGTGGAATAATGCTGGATCGGTGTGCGGAATTGTCCTAGGCAATTTTTAACAAGACCAATAGTCGTCATTGCAACTTCAAATGAGGGAGAGGCATAAGCTAACATACTTTCTCTTCTTGGATCATATGCACTTACGATTGGAACTCTAGCAAGCATCCGCAACTACTAAAGATCATTAAGGTAAAGCCCAACCATAGCCTTAAAGCATCAAGTCCTCTTTATCCCATACACAACAACCCCCTTACTCAGGTTTTTGTTTCAGTCACTCACGCAACCCACTATAAGCGAATCATAAATGTATTGCAACACCCTACAGCGGGAATCCCTCACACTTGCGTGACACGAAGGGCACAATAGGACAGCACCAACATAAAACATACAACTTGTACCAATCTAGATCACCAATCAACCCAAAGACAAAAGATATCTACTCAAAACATCATAGGATGATAACACATCATTGGATCATAATATGGGGCATAAAGCACCATGTTCAAGTAGGGATTACAACGGGGTGCGGGAGAGTGGACCGCGTAAAAGAGATGAGGATGGTGATGATGATCGTGATGTTGATGAAGACGATCACCGCGGCGATGATTCCCCTCTAGATGGCACTCCGGTGCCACCAAGAGAGAGCAGGAGAGGTTCTCCCGCTTGTGCTTCCTCCTCCATGGCCTCCCCCCTGGATGTGACAGGTTCCTCCTCTAGTCCTTGGCCTTCATGGTGATGATGGCCCCTCTGGGATCCTCCTCCATGCCCTCCGGTGATGATGGCTCCCTCCGGCAGGGTGCCAGAGAGGGCCTAGATTGGTTTTCGGTGGCTACGGAGGCTTCTGGCGGTGGAACTCCCGATCTATGTTAATTTTCCGAGGTTTCTGTATTTATAGGAATTTTTGGCATCGGTCTCACGTCAAGGAGGTGCCCGAGGCGTCCACGAGGCAAGCCCACGCGGCTGGGGGGTGGGCGCGCCTCCCACCCTCGTGGACACCCCGGGACTCTCCTTGGCCAACTCTTTTACTCCGGGGTCTTCTTTTGGTCCATAAAAATCGTCAAAAATTGGCACGTCAATTGGACTCCGTTTGATATTCCTTTTCTATAAACTGAAAAACAAGGGAATAACATAAACTGGCACTGGGCACTATGTTAATAGGTTAGTCCCAAAATCATATAAAATAGCATATAAAACATCCAAGGTTGATAATATAATAGCGTGAATACTTCATAAATTATAGATACGTTGGAGACGTATCAGCCACCAAGGCCGGGCGCGGATGGTGCGACCCCTGAGGAGGCGACTTTAGGGGTGCCAGACAGTGTTGAGACATTGGTTCTCGCCTCGTGGAGGTTCACCGAGGCCTCGGGGGCTCCGGCCTCAGGAGCATCAGACTACATCGCCCCCCAGGCCGTCTCCTCAGGACAGCTTTCTAGGGTCCTGGGGGGCAGCACCTCAAGGGCCCCGAATGGTGCCGATTCCTTAGCAGCAACGTCGCCATCGCCCAACAGCGACCGCCCCCCTACGCCTGCTCTAGGGGCGGGTCCCGTGCTCGCGGCAGGAAGGAGGGCCATGAAGACAGGGCCCTCTCGAGGCCCTTCAAGGCCAGCTGGGCGTGGTCCCCATTCGTCGAAAAGGGGCATCTGCTTCATGAACTCTGCCTTGTTCGAGCAGCGGTACAAAAGACAGCCCTCCTCCGGTAGGTTGGCTCTCATCGGGTCACCCGTCAGGAGCTCGAGCATCGTGCGCCACGCCTTAGGAGGAAGAGCTGGAGCCTAAAGCCTCATGCGGTCCCGTGGCCAGAAAAGGTCCACATTGGCCAAGAGTGGTGCTGAAGCGGAGCGATGCGACACCGGATGAACTGCTTCACCACCATGGGCGCCGTCACGCCAAGGTCCTTCAACCTGGTGAACCAAAACCAGAGCTCGCATGCCCCCAGCCAGAGCTCGGAGCTCGGAGCTCGGTGAGCTTCGCATGCCCCCAGCCAGAGCTCGGAGCAACTGGAACCTGAGGGAGCAGTAGCAGGGGGCTGCGCACGCCAACGTCCATGAACACCCACCTGCTCCTGAAGCCTCCGACGATGGGCGAGAGCTCAAAGTCAATCCCCGAGTCGGCCGTCGCCGCGACGGCATGGAAGGATGCACACCCAGAGAGCTGAAGAGGGTCTGTCATATGCAGCGAGCTGAAGACGGCAAGGAGGATGATGGATTGGGATCGAGATGCAGTGCATTAATCTGGTTGTGCGAGAGCACCGCATTGAAGTAATTGGAGAAGGGGGGAATAAAGCCTTCCCAGAGGGCGTGGAAATGGATGGGAACCTCGGTGGCCGTCATGTACACTTCGGCGTGGGAGGCAGGCCAGGCCACCGTTGCCCCCACTCATTGAAATCGGTGGCGAGTGCCGGGCGCACCTTGCCCATCACCTCTTGGTTGAGCACCACCGACCGCTCGATGGTGGGCTCAAGGACTGGCGTCGTAGGGGTCGAGGTATGGGACTCCTTGCTCACCTTCTTCTTGCGGCATGCTGCCATGGCGGCTGGGGGGGGGGTTAGTGTCAGATTGAGCCGGGGAAAGAGATCTGCAGCCTTCTCGGAGATGAGGGAGCGGCGGAAAGTGTTGCTCCTAAGGGATGAGGAGCTATGGAGACGACGGTAGTTGCCTAGCCAGGAGGAAATCGAGGCTCCGTGGGGAAGTGGAGGTGCCCACGTCTCATCAGTCGCCATGTGTCAATCGAGGTCGTAGGCTATGGGGGCCCGTGGTGCTCCGCACTTGCCCCTTGGCTTCACCTTGAAGCCAAGTCCGAGAG
The DNA here is from genome assembly GCF_002162155.2 of Triticum dicoccoides. Classification (NCBI taxonomy): domain Eukaryota; kingdom Viridiplantae; phylum Streptophyta; class Magnoliopsida; order Poales; family Poaceae; genus Triticum; species Triticum dicoccoides. The sequence goes on along the minus strand of NC_041390.1, from coordinate 390,816,848 downwards.
CGCCTTGGGCCCGGGGGATACTCTCGGCGTTCTGGAAACGGGGGTCCCCAGACTTGCCTGCCTGCGGCCCATGGCGTGGCTCCTCTAGTGGCCTAGTACGACCCATCTTCACCAGCAAACACTCAAGACCCTCGTGAGGCAGACGACACAAGACCTCCTCAGGGGCAGCCTCGCTAGGTTGGCTCGTGAGGAGCAGAGAGATCAAGGAAAAGGGCACCTCGTGAGGTTCCCGTGATGTGAGCCATGACGACCAAGGCCAGGCGGGTGCCAGGCGGGCGCCAGCGAGCACAGATCACCAGTTACCTCTTTGGTGCTAAGGGAGCAGGCGCAGACGAGGAGTCCCTAGGCATTAGTCAAAGGTTTCCAAATCGGTGCAACAAGACCAATACCAGTAGGACGGAGGTCATCACGGAGCCCACGACGGCGTCACCACTAGAGCCTTTGGCAGGCGAAGACCACCTTTTGTCATGATGGCATGTACTAGTTGTCCCCCTTCAAATTGGCCGTTGTGGGATCCCTTCCTGCCTGATATTTGGGAAGAGGACCAGGGCCCCTATAAATAGGACTAGCCACCACCCTAGAGATGATCTGAACTGGCATAGGATCCATTCCACTCACATATGCACAAGCTCACCGAGCTCAAGAACACCTCTCCTTAGGAAGCCATTCTTCCCTTGTACTTGTTCATCCTCAGCCTACAAGGCAATCCACTACACCACAGTAGAGTAGGGCATTACACCACATTGGTGGCGTGAACCAGTATAAACTCTTCTGTCCCTTGTTCTGCGGGTTCGGTGAGTTAGGCTTTAGGATCGTTGCGAGAGCGTGAGCTATGGGGAGAGATCTTCGTGCGCACTCCAGTGTTTGAACCTTAAGGGTTTTGCCAGAACCCAATATCCGACAGATGTTTTGGAGCGTCTTAGAGACAAGATACCAACTATCCTATGCTGTCGGATTTCGGGTTCCGGCAGACCCTTGAGGTTCGAACACTGGGGTGAGCGCGGAGATTATGCCTCCTACCTACCTGCACCCCTCCGCCTCGCTAAGATCTAGGCTATGGAAAGAACAACACAAGAGACACAGGGTTTATACTGGTTCGGGCCACCGTTGTGGTGTAATACCCTACTCAAGTGTGTGGTGTGGTGGATTGCCTCTTGGGCTGATGATGATGAACAATACAAGGAAGAATGGCCTCGCGAGGGTCTGTTCTTGGCTGGGGCGATGAACTGCTGGGAGGAGTTCGGTCACCCTTCTCTCTCTCTCCCTTCTTGATTGTTTATCTCGATCTCCCTAAACCTCTCTACTCTCCAACCTCCCACCTCCTCGATCCTGTGGGTGGCTGGTCCTATTTATAGAGGCCCTGGTCCTCTTCCCAAATATCGAGCGGGAAGGGAGCCAACAATGGCGGGCTAATTTGAAGGGGGACAACTAGTACTAGCTATCCTGACAAAAGTAGTCTTCGCCTGCACAAAGCTCTGGTGGTGACGCCGTCTTGGGCTCCACGATGACCTCCATCCTGCAGTCCTCCTGGTCTTGGTCTTGTTGCACCGAAATGGCAACCTTTGCCTGATGCCTAGGTACTCCATGGCTGTGCTTGCCCCCTTTGCACCAAAGAGGAAAGGGGTACACTGCGCGGGCTGGCGCCCGCCTGGCGCCTTTGGTCGTCATGGCTTGCATCACGGGCACCTCGTGAGGTACCCCGCCTTGATCTCTCCGCCTCCTCGCGAGCCAGCCTGATGAGGCCATGCCCGAGGAAGCTCTATGTCGTCCGCCCCGCGAGGCTTGGCCCCTCGCGAGGGTCTTGGGTCTGCGTTGGTGAAGATGGGCCGTGCTGGGCCCCCCTTCGAGCCACGCCGCAGGCCGCAGGCAGGCAGGTTTGGGGACCCCCGTTCCCAGAACACCGACAGTAGCCCCCGGGCCCAAGGCGCGCCCGGGCATGGCCGTGCAGGGAGGCGAAAGGGCAAGAGCGAAGCGCCGCAGGCCCTAACAGCCTGCGGCCTTGGGCGCCGCGTGGCGGTTGATTGGACGTGGGCACCTTAGCAACCGCGCGAGTCCATAAAGGAGCGGCATCTTCCTAGGCTTTGCTTTTTTGCTTCCTCCGGTTGCTGCTCAGATCCCCTTTCTTGCGCCTCTCCTTCCTTCCTCCAAAATTTCCAAATCTACTCTGACCGTGAGACCTAGGAAGCCATGGCACCTCGTCAGCCCTCGGCCGTAGCTTGGTACTCGTCTGCCCTGGACTCGCCGAACATGTCGGAGGCGAGCCTCGCCCGGTTGCGCCGGATGGCGGTGGCGCGGGGCATCGATGGGGCGAAGGTGTTCAAGGCCGGCTCCGCCACCCCTGAGGGTCAAGGGAGCACATTCTATCCGTTCTTCGTAAGCGCCATTGCTGCTGGCCTGGTGCCTCCCTTCTCCGAGTTCTTCTTCTCTGTCCTCCGCCATTATAAGCTACATGCTCTGCATCTCCACCCCAACTCCGTCCTTCTCCTGGCAATCTTCGCCTATTACTGCGAGGATCATGTAGGGGTGCAGCCCTCAGTGGCCTTGCTGCGCCACTACTTGTACCTCCGGACCTCTCGCGGTCCTGCTTCCGCGTGCACGAGCTTCATCGCGTACGGCGGCGCCATTGCCATTTCGAACCCCGGGAAAAGAATTGAGGGCTTCAGGAGCAAGTGGGTCTTGGCGGATGCTGGGCGCATCCATCCTCAGCTGATCTTGCCCACGGAGCAGCCCACGAGCTCCAGCGATTGGGGTCGAGCGGAGCTCGCGGACCCCCGCGCGAAGCTGGTATTGGAGAAGATGGACGCGGATCTGAGGCCGGCCAACATGGCGGTGGTGAAGCTGACCAGCGCGTCGCTGCTGAGAGAATTCCTCGAGCACCAGTTGGCTCCGCATTGGCAGTACTCAGTTCCGATGTGGAGGCCCCATCCGAGCTCCGCGGCCTTGGTCGACGGAGATCTGGCTACGGTCCTCCAATCTCTGGTCGGGGGTGATGTGGCGAGGTTGGAGGGCGGTCCTACGCCCTTGTTCCCCCGCGACGATTGGGAGCAGGTAGTGGAGTCCATGCCCTTCTTCAACGGGGATGGGCCCGTGCCCATGGAAACTCCCGAGGAACCGGTGGACGTGCCCTCCGACGACTCCAGCGAAGAGGAGGAAGGAGGGGAGCAGGAAAAAGGGCCTGACTCTGAGGCGACTGACGGAGAGTCGAGGGCTCCCCTCCCCCGGCGCAGGTCCCGCGTTCTCCGCCTCTCTCCGAGCGATGACGACGAGGATGATGACGAGCAGGACGGCAGGAGATTGCCCCCGATCCCGAAGAAGGATAGGACCGGGCTGATCTCCCGCGGGTCTGCCACGGCCTCGAGGCGGACCGCAGACGCACCTTCCGCTTCCAAGCTCCCCGAGGTTGACCCTTCCAGCCGGCTTTCTGGCTTCAAATTTGGCCGGAGGCCACTCGAGCTCACTGGCGACAACCCGTAAGCATTTGATTCTTGTCTTTATTTCTTGTTCTGCTTCCGAGGCTTGACGTCCGCATCTCTTGGATAGGCTGGCGCCCGCAGCAAAGAAGTCGAAGGGAGCTCCCGAGGTTCCATCCGTGGCAGCGCCTCCGCCCGCGAAGGAGGGTGACCGCGACGCACGGGCTTCTCCCGTCCGGTCGTCCTCGCGAGGCCTGGCTGAGCTGGCTGGGGCGAGCTCAGCCCCCATGGCCCAAGTGACTCCCGAGGTGCCATTGCCTGTTGCCGCCAGTACAGCAGTTGGGGCGCAGTAGACTCCGCCTCAGGATGCTGTGGAAGCGCTGCCGCCTTTTCCTCCTACTCCACCGACTGCTATCTCTCCGACTCCTTCTACCGTTCTGGATCGTGCTGCTGCTGAGCTGGACCGACTGCGGCAGGATCTTCTTGGCACCGACCCTCTCTTGGTGGCCAGGCGCTTGGAGCTGGCTTCAGGATGGGTTCGCTCCGACGCTTCGATTCGGGCAGCGCTGGTCTAGGCCTCGACGGCTTGCGATGAGGAGAAGCATGCCGTCCTTGAGGCGAAGGCGGCTCGTGACGCAGCCTGGGGGAGGTGGTCGACGTCCGTGGTCGCTGCAAGGCGCTGGAGGACGAGCTGCAAGGCCTGCGGGACCAGCTCGTGAAACAGGCCCGCATTCGCCAAGAGCAGGAAGAAGGCATGAAGGCTCGCGAGGCGGCCGTCAAGGAGAGGGAGGTCAAGCTCAGGAAGCGCCGCGACCGCCTAGGCGCGCTGGAGCAGGAGTTGGGGGCGAGGAAGGCCGAGCTGGACGACAAGGCCCTGGTTCTTGCCGAGGACCGCGTGGCTTCACGGAGATGGAGGCGAAGGCTCGCTCCTCGCTGAGGATGCTTTACGACAGCGGCCTGGAGAGCCCGCTGGCTGGCGCCGAGGATGGCACCGCCAGGCTGCTTCCCTTCTTGGTTCGTGCTCTTGAAGATGTCGCCCTTGGCCTTGGCCCCACGGTCGAGGCCGAGGCGCATGTCCTGTCTTCTGTAGCACTGACGCGGGTCCTCACCCACATCTACCTTCGCGATCCCGGCATCGACCTTGACAGCCTGCTGGAGCCAGTAAGCGGCGAGCGTGCCGCTGCCGCTGCCGAGGCCGTGAAGGGTCGCGTGGAGGCTCTGCTGGGGAAGTTCCGGGCCTTCAGCACCAAGCCGAAGCAAGGCGCTGCCGACCCCACTGCTCCATAAGGCGAACCCACTCCGCACTGCTCCACCGCCGACAAGTGGCTCCGTTGTGGCTCCTGTCCTGCCATTAATTCCTGCACATCTATCATGCCTCGGGGAGGCATTTAAACTTGCGTTTGGCATTGAGATAACAGTGTGGACTGTAATATTTGCTTTTGAATTCCTTGAAATTTGCGCTTTTCCTTCCTACTTGCTTATGTTCTACGCCGGCAGAGCCCGGCCCCGCGCATACCTCACCCAGCGTTAGTCCCGACCGGAAACCAGGACGGGGCCAAGGAGTGAGGGGCTACGTGACAAGTTAGGCTCCTGAGTCGCGATGCTCAGGAGTCCCCCTTGGCGCACGAACAGCAAGTAGGGAGGTATGATATGGGTGGAGCTACTGTTCTACGTCTGCAGAGCCCGGCCACGCGCATACCTCAATCGCCGTTAGCCTTTCGGAACTAAGGAGTGATGGGCTACATGACCAGTTAGGCTCCTGAGTCGCGATGCTCAGGAGTCCCCCTTGACGCTCAAACGGCCTTCGTACCTTGGCTCCACTCGGGGAGAGACACGCGATGAACCAGGCCCGGGGGGACCTGGCTGGGTGGCGTGCGTCTGGGTGTGACCCAGGCGCAGCCCCCGTGCCTAGCCCCCTCGTGCGGCACTCCCGAGGGGAGGCGTTACGATGAGGCTAGACACTGAGCTCTGGGCTCCCTGAGGTTGATGCGGCCCGGGGGCCACCCTCAGTTGTTTATCACTAGTGAGGAGCATAGCGCTTCCATATGTGTACGGGCATAGCCGCTCCTCGGAAGTGTCGTCAGCCAGCGCGGAGCATGGTGCTTCCACTGGTACGTGGGAGGGGGCCCCCCTCCGAGAGGAGCCCCCAGGGCTTGTACAGCCCCGCCCTGACATGTAGCTGGCACGGTAGGGCCTGGCAAGGTGTATCTAGGCACCCGTGAGCCAGCGCGGGACTCACGGGGCCCTACCTCTAGGCGGGTTGCGCCTGGCACTGGGCCTTATCTTGTGATGTGTCCCTGCAAATTCGGTTAGATGTCGGCACTCTACGTCCTTGTGTCCCGGCCCTCGAGCTGGTCTCAGCCGTCGCTGGTATGCCAGGTCGCGATGCCGTGGACAAGGCCAGAGGGTGAGGGCTGGAGAGCCAGTAAGAGCCCTGAGTCGCGATGCTTAGGTACCCCCCTTTAACGTGCAAGTGGTCGGCATGGAGAAGAAGAGGTGCCGTGGACCGGCATCAAATAATCAAGCATGGTGGGTCGAACGCATAACCGGAAATAAACGCAAATGGGATACATGCCGCTGGGTCTGGCCCGAGTGACTTGGGGATCATGCAGCCCGAGGGGCGCCCCCAACAAGGTAAACTAACAACATGAAATAAAAGGGATACACGCCGCAGGGACGGACCCACGCGGCCTGGGAATAATGGAGCCCTGGGGGGCGCTCCCAGCTAGAAGAGAAAACTTGAAAGATGTCACCTGATGACGTTGAGGACGAAGGGGTGTTGGTGTAGCATACTCGGTGGGCTACGGAAGCCGATCCTCACGAGCCCCCAGGCCCAGGGGCCTCGGGAGGCTCTGGAGGCGCTGGTGGCTCCTCGCAGACCATCTCCATCTCCGCCAGGGCTGCAGAACGCCTGGCCTCTTGTGCCTCCATGATGCCCCTCATGAGGCGCTGGTACGTGGCAGCCGTGTTCGGCAAGCCGTAAGGCATGCGAACATAGTTGTGGGGTGGACCTCCGCAGCGCCCCACTCGGGAGGGCCAGAGGCGCTCCAGAGAGGCGACTCGGTTGAGCCCTGGTATGTCGATGCAGACGCGCAGCCCACCATCCTCGCCTGGATGGGGAGCCACTGCTGGTAGGCGGCGGCCGCCTTTCATGACTCTTGACTCCTGTAGCTCCGGAATGGCCTTGCTGACGAACTCCTGAGGGTCTGGCTCTCCTTGCCTTACTCCTTCTTCAGGGAAACGTGCTTCGAAACACGCCTCCATGTGGTGCCCGAGCGCCTCCCTCATGACCCTAGCCAGGTTGGTGGACCTCCAGGGGAGAGCCCACGAGCCCTGCCTGAGGAGGCCACCGGGCGCGCTTTCCTATGCGATGGAAGGAGGTTCCCCCGGGGCAGGCACGGGCCTAGAGGGGCCTTCCTCCTGAGGAGCCGGGCCGGACGATGTCTTCTTCTTCTTGGGGGCGGTCTCGGGAAGCCTCCTGCTTCAGCGATCTAGGTCATCCGGTGACACGGCCTGAAAGGCACGTTCCAGGTAACACACCGCGTCCTTCTCTTCATAGGGCACCGTGATGACTCCGCCACTTCCTGGCATCTTGAGGACGTTGTAGCCGTGGTGAGTTACGGCCATGAACTTGGCCAGCGCTGGTTACCCAAGGATGGCATTGTACGGCAGGCGAATGTGAGCGACGTCGAAGTCGATGAGCTCGGTGCGGTAGTTGTCGCGTGCCCCGAAGGTGACAGGGAGGCGGACCTGCCCAATCGGGACCGTGGAGCCGTTGGTGATTCCGGAGAAAGGCTTGGTTGGCTGAAGCTGGCTGTAGGGCACTTGGAGATTGTTGAATGTTTCTACGGACAGGACGTTGAGCCCTGCCCCACCATCGATGAGGGTCCTGGTGACCACCACATTGCTGATGATTGGGGAACAAAGCATCGGAAGGACTCCGGCTGTAGCCGCACACTTGAGCTGATCTGCTGAGCTAAACGTGATGGCGCACGCCGACCACCTGAGAGGGCGCGTGGCTTCGAGCTTGGGGAGGACTGCATTCACTTCACGGGCGAACTGCTTGAAGATGCGTTGAGAGGCTGGGGCTTGAGCCCCGCCCAGGATGCAGGCGATCGCGCGCGGCTCCTGGAAGCCCCCAGCCTCTTCGTCCTAGTGGCGGTCCTCGTTTCTCCTTGGCTGCGGCGGCAGTGGTGGGAGGCCTGCGTTGCCTTACGGGCGATCCTCGCAAGGCTGATCCCTCCAGTCTCCCTCGCGAGGCGGGTCTTGCCAGCGATCCTCGCGAGGTTGATCGCGCCACCCTTGGCGCGGGCCACGGTCTTCCCAGTGTCCTGCGTTCCTTCTTCCTCCTTGACCGTAGCCCCGGTCACCGCGGTCGGGGCGACGGCCGATCCTTCCTTCTCGCACGGCTCGGAGCTCTTGACATTCGTTGGTGTTGTGGGTGTGGAGGTCGTGGTACACACAGTACTGACTGCCCTTGGAAGGTTCAGGCTAATCTCTGCCCCACTTGGTGTTTGGTTCTGCCGTGAGCACGGCAGCCTCCTTGCGCTTCACATCCTTGGCCTTGGGCTTCTTCTCTTCTGGGTCTGCGGCAGGCAGCTCGAGGAGGGAGAGACGCCCTTCCTCAGCCCTGGCGCACTTGGTTGCCAAGTTGAACAGCTCCAAGGAAGTGCACAGGTCTTCATGCATCGCCAGCTCCTCCTTCATCTTGACATTGCGCACGCCGTCGGAGAAGGCTGAGATGATGGCCTCCTCAGTCACCTTCGGAATCTTGAGGCGTGCATTGTTGAAGCGCTGGATATACTTCTGCAGGGTCTCCCCGGGTTGTTGCTTGATGTGGCGCATGTCACTCAAGGCGGGTGGCCGGTCGCGAGTACCTTGGAAGTTGGCGATGAAGCGGGTGCGCATCTCGTCCCAGGAGGATATCGTGCCTGGAGCCAGGTTCAGGAGCCAGGTGCGGGCCCCATCCTTGAGCGCCATGCGAAACCAGTTCGCCATGACCTTCTCGTCTCCGTTGGCAGCTTCGATGCCCAACTCGTAGAGCTGGAGGAACTCCGCAGGGTCAGCCGTGCCGTCGTAACAAGGAGGCAGGTCTGGCTTGAACTTGCTGGGCCATGCCATGCTGCGTAGCTCGGTGGTGAAGGCACGACAGCCTGCTGTGGCCACGGGAGGCCTTGGGTGACGGAGAGCTTGGTTTTGCGTGTCCCCACGCGCTGCAGCTAGGAGCAGCGCGGGGTCTTGACGTGCTGGAGCAGGAGCATGGTCGCGACGTGCTGGAGCAGGGAGTGCCCAGGCAGCTTCTTGCGGGCGAGGGACTTCCTGGCAGTTCTGCTCTTGCCGCGCTGGCACCTGACGGAGCGGGTTCCGCCCAGGTGCCACGCGCCTTGGAGCCATGGCACCTTCTTGAGGAGGAGGCGGCCGGGGCGCCGCCGGAGCCTCGTCGCCCGCGCGGGGCGGGGTGCGGTGCAGCTGAACGGACGACGTAGGAGAGCCCCCTGCGGCGCGGACAAGCTCGGCGACGCGGTCGAGCCATTCTTCATAGACGTCGTCGACGGGACGGTAGCGCAGGAGCTCATTTGCCGCGATCAGCGCAGCTCGAGCCTCCATGGGTGCGTGGAGCGCGCAGGACGAAGAACCAGCTGGGGTGAGGGAGGGAGTAGCGGTGTGGTCGTCCTGCCGCACGGACGGATGCTGAGACGATGCTTGCTGCTCGTCCCCCGCTGAGCTAGTGGCGGCGTTAACGGCAGGTGACGGGGAACGATGAGGACGCCCGCCGACAGGAGCCGTCTGAGCGACACGGGAAGCGAGAGCGGCCCGGCTCTCGGCGCGGGCCCGACGAGCGTCAGACATGGGCGCGATGATCGGAGGAGAACGAGGTGGTGGGAGACGAATTCCGGCGCACCCCTACCTGGCGCGCCAAATGTCGGATTTCGGGTTCCGGCAGACCCTTGAGGTTCGAACACTGTGTCACGACCGGTTTTCCGGGTAATAAATTTCCAGAAAAGACCGTCGTGCTCATCAGCCCCAGGATTACTGTTAGCTGATGAGGCTCCAACTTGATACAGAAATTCCAAGCAGAAAACAAAATATGTAGTACAAGGCCATTCTGGCCTGTGAGTACAACAAATGGTTTCTAGTGGTTGATGGCGGAAGCGGGTTGTGAAACATCAGTGTCTATGGGACTCCATTTCCCATGGGAACAGCTGACCAGGTTAACTCCTATCTTCGCGAGGCTGCTATCTCCATTACTTAGGTTCCGGGGCTGTCATCGCGTCGCTCCTCTTCATGCAAGAAAATCTGGCCAAGACAATAGCCAGGGACAATCCAGTGAGTACTTTGAATGTACTCGCAAACATTATGAACACAGGTATAATATAACAATGATGTGCTGAAAATATTTTTATGCTCATGACGTCAGTCACAAAAGATAAATAAATCTCTGATGCGTGCAAGCAAGTTATTTATAAAATTGCAATAACATAGTAGTATTAAAATTTATGAAATAAATAACAAGCAAAGCCACAGTCGGGCGTCTTAGCGACACCACATAAAGGGCTTTAAAAGAAATGCCACAGTCGGGCGTCTGAGCGACACCACATAAAGGGCTTTAAAAGAAATGCCACAGTCGGGCGTCTGAGCGACACCACATAAAGGGCTTTAAAAGAAATGCCACAGTCGGGCGTCTGAGCGACACCACACAAAGGGCTTTAAAA
>NC_041390.1:390712803-390806674 GCF_002162155.2 Triticum dicoccoides | reverse complement strand
CTTTAAAAGAAATGCCACAGTCGGGCGTCTGAGCGACACCACATAAAGGGCTTTAAAAGAAATGCCACAGTCGGGCGTCTGAGCGACACCACATAAAGGGCTTTAAAAGAAATGCCACAGTCGGGCGTCTGAGCGACACCACATAAAGGGCTTTAAAAGAAATGCCACATTCGGGCGTCTGAGCGACACCACACAAAGGGCTTTAAAATAAACAATCATAGTGAATATCCCGGAGGTAGAACCATCCCAGAGATACTCGATAATAACAATAATATCACGGGTTAGTCAACAATAATAATAATCATAATTATCACAAGTCACACGTAGTAGTTCCAGTTTTGGTTAACAGTTTCACCTCCGAAGACCGACACTAAGACCGACACTTGACCCATCCCAGACTGTAATCCTTAACCATGGACACAGCTATTCGAATAGGTTTAATCTCTGCAGAGGCTGTACTCTTTACCCACGAGTAACGGATTTCTTTAGTCCATCGGGACTAATTCCATCTACGGTCTTTTTGTTGAAAACACACCTAACTTGCACACACCAGCTTATCTCACACGTGTCTGGAATCACCCACGACACCTGTTAAGCAAACTCTAAGTGGGGAGGCTACAACCTCGCGTAGCATGGGATCAAATTTATATCGCGCGCTCTAAGGGGTGGCCTCCCCTCTCGGTCCCAACCGGAAACACCCATGCCCCCGGACCAGGTGGCCTGCCTACCAGCTACAACCGGTATCTTCCACCATGGCCTCTCTGTACGGTGTGTGCTAGAAAGAGGTTGACAACTTACTGAACCGTACGCTACTTGCTGTAGAGACGAGTGGTAGTACGAAACAAGTATGGGGGTTACTGGCACAAGACTCGATCTACGGTCGACTCAGGAGGTTTAAGTATTCCCTGCATGATTAGCATGACGAATATATTTCAACCAACAGAGTCATCGCTCATATCACCTTGCCATGCCATACCAGACATAACCGTCCCGACGGAGACCGGCGGCAAACTCATGCCTACCCAAGGCAGAGGTTTTCCCGGGTTCCTGCCGGTATGCATGCAAGGCACATGAGGGTGATTATCATCACAAGTGTGTCCATTTCCAACAACATGGAAATCAATAACATGCACCTATGCATATGATCATATCACATGAAATAACAATTTTCTCCAAAGTGAGGTGATGTTATGAACGTGTCATCGAACACACAAAAATATTATGCCGGGGTTCAGAATGCTTGCCTTCAATGTGTGGAAAGGCAGGGTGCACTCCAAAACTTGAAACATTTCTCCTCTCTTCAAAAATCCTATTTTAGCAATATAAAAGAATTAACACACAAAATAAAAACAGCACCAAAAGTTGTTCTGAAATTTTTTCAAATAAATATTAAAACAAACTAGGTGAAATTTGAGAGAGGTAGGAAAAAGAATCATTTCATTTGGAGTTGTATTTAAAAAGATATAACCAGTCAAAGTTTTGATCAAATTCTGTTTTTAATAAAATCAGGAAAAAGAAAACGTTTCAAAAGAGATTACGCTTTCGGACAGAGAAGACGTATTTGCACCTTTCACGCCTCCACTTATCCAGCGCGGCTGCCGCGTGAGTCACCGACAGTGGGCCCGCCTGGCCCACTGGTCAGGTTTGACTGGCCCACGCGCGCGTCGTCTCCCCCTGACCGAACAGGGGTGGAGCTCCGGTGAGGCTCGCTGGCGAATGGCGGCGTCCCTTGGTGATCTGAGTGCATGGGCGTTCTCAAGAGGTCGAGACGAACTCGGGGGTACCCGCTATGGTCGCCGACGTGGACGGAGTTGCCGGCGACGAGCTTCGCGGCGAAGATGGTTTCGGGGGCGAAGTGATATTGGGGCTGCGGTGGTTCCCGATCAAAATTGAGTAGGGGGACGGTTTCACGGGAGGATGAGGAGGTTCCTGGCGAAGGGAACGGAGAGGGGGAGGTACTGGAGGTGCCGGATTGGCCGGGGCGGTGGCGGCGGCACGAGTTGCCGGAGATGAGGAAGGAGGCCTCCCCGGGTCGAATGTGAGGTAAGGGAGCGCCATTGGGGTGGCCTGAGGTTGCCTGCGTGCTCGGGGAAGCTCGGGGCCTCCTTTTATAGGCGTGGCAAGGCGGTTCCACGGCGGCTGCGGATAAGGTCGCCGGCGACCGCCATTCTGTAGCTAGGGCATCGTGGCGGCGACGAGCGCTAGCGGACACACTCGTGGATGAGCTCGCGCTGTTCCAGGGGCCAGGTGGCGAGCGGAAGAGGCTTGGGCGGCGCTGAACGGAGCAGGGGCTGTCGGCGGCCGTGGCGGCTAGCTCCTGGCCTGTCGGAGACGTGGCGAGGGGCGGCTTGGCGTGTTGCGGTGAGGAGGGACGTGCGTGGCGTGGCTCTGCAGTGGAGGCAAGGCCAGGGGCGCGACGCGTCGGCTCGGGCGTGGCACGTGCAAAACGCGTGCCAAACGCACGCTCTGCTCGCGCTCCGGGCGTGCACGGGACGTGCTCGACGTAATGCCAGGGCATGCTAGAGGTCGCGGTTGAGGCTGGGAAGAAACAGGGCTGGGTTAGGGTTAGATAGAGGGTGAATGGGCATGGTTGTTAGGTCAGGCGACCAAGTTCACAGTGTAAACTTGAATCCATGCCAAATCTGGCTATGCTCTCCAGGTGTTTGACAAAATGCCACAGGCACCTAGGCTCTTCTTGGGGTGGCCAAATCTTCCAGATCAGGGTCTCCTTAGATGCAAGAGAGAGTGGTGAGGTTAGTTTGTGAAAAGCACAAACTTGTTAGTGCAAGTTTTGCAAAACTACAATTCTGGACAGGAAATAAATGACATTATTTCATGAACCAAAATTAATCCAATGGGTGCATGCTCCTGGAATTAGGGGTTTGGTAGGGCTGTCTACAAGTAGGAGAAAACACAAGATCTTTGGAGCAAAATTAAATAGGGTTGCAGTAGAAATCACAAGGCTGGACCAGAATGAAAAAGAGGTTGATTGACTCAAAATTTTCAAAGAACAGCACTAGGTTTTTGCATAATGTTGAATCATATGCTACTACCAATATCCCATAATTTTGGTGGAGGCTAGAAAGAATTATTTAAAAGGGTTTTAGTGCAAATTGCACTCTGGACCAGAGAAGGAAAAATTGATGCAGAGCTCAATTATTACATAAATAAAAGATATTTTTGTATAAAAGTGATTTAAGAACATCACATGACATCTCCAAATTTTGGTTAGAATTTTAGGTGAATTTATCCAATGGTTATAGTTCAAATATGGCCATATAACCTTGAAAAACCATTTCCAAGAAATTAAAGATCAAGCAACTTAATTATTTAATTAGTTATATTAAATAAGGGAAAGTTTCTCTTGACAAATTAAATAAGTCCAATGACATATTTGGAAAGTTTTCTCTCTGGGAAAAACTCATCATAACAGGGAAGGAAATGATTTAAAAAATAAAAATGGAGCTCAGAAATTCAAAGTTTTAATTCCTGGCAAATTTTTAATTCATTAAAACAAGGCCAAATTTTTGGGGTGTCACACACTGGGGTGCGCATGGAGATTACGCCTCCTACCTACCTGCACCCCTCCGCCTCATTAAGATCTAAGCTATGGAAAGAACAACACAAGAGACACATGGTTTATACTGGTTCGTGCCACCGTTGTGGTGTAATACCCTACTCCAGTGTGTGGTGTGGTGGATTACCTCTTGGGCTGATGATGATGAACAATAGAAGGAAGAATGGCCTCGCGAGGGTCTGTTCTTGGCTGGGGCGATGAACTGCTGGGAGGAGTTGAGTCACCCTTCTCTCTCTCTCTCTCTCTCTCTCTCTCTCTCTCTCTTCTTGATTGTTTATCTCGATCTCCCTAAACCTCTCTACTCTCCAACCTCCCACCTCCTCGATCCTGTGGGTGGCTGGTCCTATTTATAGAGGCCCTGGTCCTCTTCCCAAATATCGAGCGGGAAGGGAGCCAACAATGGCGGGCTAATTTGAAGGGGGACAGCTAGTACTAGCTATCCTGACAAAAGTAGTCTTCGCCTGCACAAAGCTCTGGTGGTGACACCATCTTGGGCTCCACGATGACCTCCGTCATGCAGTCCTCCTAGTCTTGGTCTTGTTGCACCGAAATGGCAACCTTTGCCTGATGCCTCGGTACTCCGCGGCTGTGCTTGCCCCCTTTGCACCAAAGAGGAAAGGGGGACACTGCGCGGGCTGGCGCCCGCCTGGCGCCTTTGGTCGTCATGGCTTGCGTCACGGGCACCTCGTGAGGTACCCCGCCTTGATCTCTCCGCCTCCTCGCGAGCCAGCCTGATAAGGCCATGCCTGAGGAAGCTCTGTGTCATCCGCCCCGCGAGGCTTGGCCCCTCGCGAGGGTCTTGGGTCTGCGTTGGTGAAGATGGGCCGTGCTGGGCCCCCCTTCGAGCCACGCCGCAGGCCACAGGCAGGCAGGTCTGGGGACCCCCGTTCCCAGAACACCGACATATGCGACCTTGAGAAGATATATCCTCCAGCCTTTTTTGATGTGATGGTGCATTTCGCTGTTCATCTACCTGATGAGGCTTAGAGGTCCAGTATAGTAAGGCTGGTTGTACCCTATTGAAAGGCGGCTAGGCACTTTCAAGGGCTATGTCAGGAATAGAGCTAGACGTGACGGTTCCATTGCAGAGGCCTACATTGCTACATAAGCGTTGACATTCTGCTCAAAATACATTGAAACAACTGATCAGCTTAGCAAAGAGGTGGGTGAAGACAATCCAGGGCTCAATGTTTTCGATTATTCTGTTCGAGTTACAGGGAAGAATCAACAAGAGGAGAAACCTAAAGATTTGGACAAAATGGTTTGGTATGTGTTGAATAACTGTCCTCAGATGCTACCGTATATCAAGTAAGTGCTAAGTACTGCAACTTATACATCATAATCTACTAAACTTGCACACATTCTTATATATTTAGATGTTTGACTTGATCACTATGTTGTGTAGCATCTAAAAAACAAGTTACTGCCGCAAAATATAAGAAACGTTGACAAACTGGTTATGGCAGGATTTGCAAAATGGTTCAATAGCCATGTAAGCTTTTAAATTGCACTGTCAATTTTTTAATATATTGAGTACATAAGATGATCTGCTTGTCTATTTTCTAAACATAGGTTAAGAAGATGTGGGAGGATGGGCAGGCAGTTGATGATGCCCTTTATGCACTAGCAATGGGCCCTGATACTCGGGTAAGACATTATGAATCTTGCGTTGTTGGAGATGTGCGCTACAACACCCTTGCATGCGACGATGGCAGGAAGACACAAAACAGTGCCATCATGAGCACGAATACGTACGACAGAGTGACAACTGAAATGTATGCTAACATAACAGACATTGTTCAGTTGCAGTATATGTCCCGTTTCGAGGATCATATGTGTGTGCTTCTGTTGTGGTGTCGTTTGTATAACCTGTCTTCTAGGATCGCAAAACCCAAAGCTGATGATTGTTTCAAATCCATCAATGTCAAGGCGGCGTCCCAGACCAACGAGCCTTTTATTTTGGAAAATCAAGCAACAAAGATATTTTTCTTGGAAGACACATTTGCACGTAGCGATGACTGGAGAGTATTGCAAAGGTTTGAGCAGAGGAATTCGTTTAATGAAGTTGCACAACAAGATGATGCTTACACCGCTCCTGATGTACAAGATTCCACAGATGTTCCTAATATCTTTGAGAACCATCACGTCAATGATGCTGGCGAAAAGATTGCCTGTCGTGTTGTGGACATACAAGAGTTGACCAAGAAGAAGCCAACATTCGAGGACATTGTGGATGAAGAAGAAGATGACACTGTGGGGAATTACGATTCAGACTGATACACATGCTGAAGATGTTGACGCTGCTGCAGATAATGATTAGATTGCTTTTATCGTATTTGCCTGTCAGAAGACGTTTTTTCTACTTTGTGAAATTGTGTTTGCTATGACAACTAAAACCTGATGAACGTGTTGTTTAGTATTTTGCTGTGAGAACATCACTTGTTATGTATGTTGATTTCTGTTTGGTGATTGTATGACGAGTAAAACACGATGACATTGTTGTTTAGTTGTACTCATATTTGGCTGTGAAACTTGAATTTGATGACATAGTTTGTTGTTGGACTGCAATTTGGTCGACGTCTTCGAATGGGAACAAAGCTGACCCGACAGTGCCTCTGCTAATTTATTTATTTATTACCAAAAGGGCCTCTGCTATTTATTTATTTATGAGTAAAAGGGGATACCCCCGATTTCCGTTAATAGAAATCATTAGATGTTCACAACACTACGCCCAGCCTGCTAAACAGGTTTCATTCATTACTAGTTTCAGCAAAGTGCTCATGTCATAGCCACAGAATACATCACGAGTGCTACATACACTACAAATAAAGAGATAATCATCCTACAGAGCACATCGATTTTGCCCATTATATCCACAAGCTCTTTCATCTCCTCATTGTTGTCAAGGCGTTCAACAGCTGTTGCTTGGCCATGATCAGAGGAACTGCATCTTTAGCCTTCTACTCTATATCTTCCTCTTCTGCCATTCCTTCAGTTACTTGTCCAACAACCCAACCTGCTAGTATTGGGATTCCTCGGCTAACCAAATAATCAGCGTAGTTGCATTCCCCCACATCAGCAACTTCCCAGAAATACAAATCACATGAATCTTCCCTTTTCTGCACGAATCAAATTGGAAGATCATCAACCAAACTATTAAAAAAATCAGCAACTAAAAGCATCAGAACAACACTTAAACATATTATTACCCCATGATTCGTGCATTTGTAGAAGACTCGGCCAGGGTTGAGGATTGTGGTTGAGACGCGACAGATGACTCTGCGTGATTTGCAGCAGTGGCACCATACCAACGGCAGTGACTTGCGATGAGCAACCGGCTGCGGTGCGTGTGCCGGCTGGGGTGTGATGAGACCCACAGGCGATGGTACGGGTGGCAACTTGGCGCATATCTGGTTGTTGCATGCTGAAGAGTAGGTGGACGAGCAGCCAGCGGACATGGTTGCTGCGGCCAGAACTTCTGATGCTAGGCAGAGTAAGTAGAGAAGAGGAAAAGGGAACGTTGGATATGTCATTTTCATTACTTGCAGAGTAGCATAGCACCATATATAGTCATAGTCTAGGTTTGGATTCGAACCAGCTACAGGAGCATGTCTCTCTTTTTTCTAAAACTCAGCAACGTGTCTTTACTGGTACACTAGCTTTTTTTCTACGCCTTCTCAAGTCTTTGATTTTCTTTCTTTTTTTTGCGAGGAAGGAAGTGGGACAAAATTGAGAGTTCCTGGGACTCAAACCCAAGGCCTCTCGGTTGAATACCAAGGGTGCTAGTCACTTATGTGGCGAACGTTCCCTGGGAGGAGGACGGCAGAGGAACGCATTTTCCTACAGTTTTAGTTGCGAGGCAAGATCGAACGGTCGCAGTTTCGAGAATGTTACGAGGCGAACGAGCCCAGTTTTTCTTTTCTTCCTATATATAAAAAAGTATGATACTTGGTGTCGACTTAGTCAACAAATGATTGTGCCAACCTTTACCATTGGATTGACATTCAACGTCTGTCGTGTTTCTTCAGTCACTTCTTCCTCCAGCCGCCAAAGCCAAATCAGTGCCGGCGGGACACCTGCTCCCCCCTCCCACGGCTGGCTGTGTTGCCGCGCACGCATCGTGGCCACATCGGACCCTAAAACTCTGTGCATCTTCCCCGGCTCCTATGCGTTCCCGTCCGAGGCCTCACCATCATCCTCCACCTTGGTTCGCTCGCCGCGGCGCCGCCCACCGGTGTTGTCAACATGGTCAACAACCGAGAGGAATAAGGAGATGACTGTGCATGGTGAGGATGGCAGTAGGGACCCAACAACACGTGCAGTAATTTTGTTTTTTCGGGATGGAGAACGGGTATCAACTAGGTTGTGCGGGAGCTGTGGTCCGTCTAACCCAAGCTTTTATTTCATATGTTTAGCACATGACCAACCCAATTTTTTTCCTTTCTGAAAATGGCTACCCCAGCTATTTTGTTTTTTGTAGAATAACCAACGTAGGCCTACTTGCTTTTCTACATCCTGTTGGGCCAGAAATCTTCCAAGACGAGGAGGGATGCATTTTGCCTAGAAAATGGGCTATAAGTAATAAGAAATGGGCTATAAGTAATAATAAATGAGTTGTAAAATGAAAAAATACAACAAATAGGCAATTAGTTCCAAAATACTTTTTTCTTTCGGATTTTGATATTTTAAATTTCATTGTTTTTGTGAGGGTAAAATTTCATTGGATTTAAATTAAGGTATGCTTAGTTTTTAAATTAATTTGAATCTGGCTAGAAATTTCGGGTTGTATGCTGTTTGGGACAAATTTGGAGGCTGACTTATGGGTCCACTAGGTTGACGTGTACGAAAGGCTTTGTCAACTTAGTCCACAAACGATTCTAGCAACGGTGACCATTTGATGTTAATCCAACGGCCGTGCTACTTCTTCGATATCTTATCTTCTTGCTCTAGCCGCCCAAACCAGCGTGGGTTGGAGTGCTTGCTCCCGCCTCCCGTGGCCGGATGTGCTGCTGCACCGCTCCACCCTACTCCTTTGCTGGCCAGGCCATTCCTCTACTCACCCACACCTCCTGCTATTTCCGGCGACAGCAGCCGGACCAGTAAACCCTCATACTCCCCACCGCGTGGGCAACCACTACCGAGTCTACCCCGGCCCCGTGTCGTTCCCTTCCTAGGCCTCGCCGTCGTCCACCGCTCTAGTGCTCTCATCGCGGCGTGGTCAACGTGGTCAACGAACGACATTCATCGGACGTCGACAGTTGGGTCCTCGGCCGCACATAAGGAAATGCCTCCTTATTACATGCAAAATGATGATTCCTCCAACTGACATCTGGGACCCACCGGAAGGGCCTCTGTATTCGTGAAAAAAATGTTCCCCTCGCTGACAGGTTGGACCCACCAGCTATATCTTCACACGCAAGGAAGTGCCTCCTTATTACGCACAAAAAATGAATACCCCCTGCTAGCTGGGACCCAGCATAGTGGGAGGATGACCTGGGCCTACTAAGTTGATGGGGACGGAGGGCTTTGTCAACTTAGTCAATATGAACGTTTCTAGCTCTAGTGACCGTACAATGTCCATCCAACGGCCGCAGTGCTTCTTCAACCTCTAGTCTTCTCGCTCCAACCGCCCAAAGTTGCGCCGGTCGTGCCTCCTGCTCCTGCCTCCCGTGGCCGGCTGTGCTGTCGTGGAGGCATCACCGCCCCTACTACTCCCACCGCTAGCCAGGCCATCCCTCCACTCACCCACACCCCCTGTTATTCTATGGCGACGACAGCCTCTCATCGAAGCCGAACCAGTGAACCCTCGTACTCCTCTCCGCGTGGGCATCCACTGCCGCGTCTTCCCTGGCTCCGCGTCATCCCCTTCCTAGGCCTCGCCGTCATCCACCGCCCTGGTGCTCTTGGCGCTGCGTGGTCAACATGGTCAAGGAACGACTTCCATCAGAAGAGTATTGTACGTGGAGAGGCTGACAGCTGGGTCCACGTCCGTAGCAAGGAAGTGCATCCTTATTACGCAGAAAATAATGATTCCTCCACCAGACTGCACGGACCCACCGGAGGGGCCACCGTATTTCACAAAAAAACTTTTCCCCCCTGACTACTAGGACCCACCAGCTACATCTTCGCACACAAGGAAGTGTATGACAGTCGGGACCCACCCGGTCAAAGCGTATTTAGCGTTGTCATTCTGGTCGCGAATGTGTACGTACATACTGGTCGATGTAGACACACGCACGTGTGGTAGTAGAGGCGCGCACGTGTCGTAGTAGAGGCGCGCACGTAGCATGTACACGTGCGTACAACAACTAGGGTGCAAGAAAGTAAATACGACCATGTACATACATACGGCCGGGGTCTCAAACGCCTACTCGCGCATACGTACGGCCAGGGCTCATGTACATGGCTGTGGCTGGGTTGGAACAGAGAAACTGCGTCCTCATCATGTTCATGGGGAGGCGACGGAATGCATCATGTTCATCGGGAGGCAACGGAACGCATGCTGTTCATCGGGAGCCAACCTGCTTGGACGGAACAGCCGATAGAAACGAGGCCTGGCGTACCGCAGAACGGAGGAAACAGCCTTGTGTTCGACCGGCCACGGTGGAAACAGGATCCTGTTCATCGGGAGGGGTCTGGCATACTGCAAAACGAAGGAAACGGACCTCCTATGGTGGAAACGGGGTCCTGTTGATCTGGAGGGGTGTGGCGTACAGCAAAACGGAGGAAACAGACTTGTGTTGGAGCACTACGGTCGAAACGGGGGTCCTGTTCATCGGGAGGGGTGTGGCGTACCGCAAAACGAGACTCCACGGGATACTGTTCATCTAGCCTCCACCGTGCGCTCCTCCACCGGCTATTGTTCATTCATCGTCGACCTCCTCCAGCCTCCACATGCGACTGTTCATCCACGGGCTCCTGTTCATCCAGCCTCCACCGTGCGCTCCTCCACCGGCTACTGTTCAACCAGCCCTCTCCACGGGGTCCTGTTCAACCACCCCTCCACGGGCTACTGTTCATCTAGCCCTCCACCAGCTACTGTTCAACCAGCCCTCCACCAGCTACTTTTCATCCAGCCCTCCACGGGGTCCTGTTCATCCAGCCCTCCATGGGGTCCTGTTCATCCACCGGCTCGATTGATCGGGGTACTGTTCATCCAGCGGCAACGGCCTCTACTACCATGGGGTCCTGTAAATCCAACCCCCCACCGGGAACTGTTCATCCAAAGCCCCCAACAACGCTCACTGTTCATCCGGAGGCAGCATCGATCGGCTTTAGTTAGCAGCAGTAACGAAGGAATCACTCGGATTCAGTTAACAGCAAGGGATCGATCGATCTCTCGGGTTCAGTAATGTGTAGCCTGTAGTGCAATCGCTCGGGTTCAGTTAGAGCCCAATGCCTCGCTCGGGTTTAGTTAGAGCCCAACGCCTCGCACACACGCCCGTACGTACGAGAGAAACGCGCATCGCTCGCCCCCGACCACCCACCGTAACCAGGAACTCCCCGATATTTTCCTCGCCCTCGCTTCTACCACGGTTTTTTCCGTCATGGACGGCCTAGAGAATGTCATGCAACTGCATCTCCGGCCTGCCCAGGACGAAAAGCTCATTTCCTGTCATGATATTTTGTTATAGAAGTAGGAGCCCACCACATCTATGTTGATACCGGGTTTTGTCACAATTATCGTCATAGAAGTGTCATAAGTATGACAGAATTTTTTTTGTTCGGCACAAAATGTCACGGATGTGTCTTTTTTTGTAGTGTAGGTTACATCTCGCATTCTTTTCTAGATTGTACTACAAATTTGTTGAAATGGTACTTATGACGAGACAGTTTTAACTTGGTAGAGTGATATTCGTTTCTTCTTTCATATGGTGTCTAGCTTTCATTCCTTCTAATTTGTTGAAATGCCTTCTCCTTAGTTTACACATGATAAGCTGTGAATATGCAATGCTGTGAATATGCAATGGAACTAATGACGAGAGACCTTTAACTTGGTAGTGCGATGCTGTTTGCATCTTGCATATGATATATTTCTTATACGGCTGTCGACACCAAATTTTGGCACGGCGAAGAACTTAATTAAGATGAACATAAATGGAGAAGTGCTCAAAGTGAGAAAGTTCCGTATCATCAAAAGGAAAAACTTTGATATTTGGTCCATAGTCATCCGGTCTCATCTCTAAGGCCGAAGTTGTGTTCAAAGTACTTAGATTTTGTATTCAGAACACTATTCAGCTGATTACGCCCCCAAAACTGCCCCATATTGAAAACTGATCTACATGAATTGTCTTCATCTCGTCGAAACGACCGATTTTGATATAAATATCGTCTCAACCGGAGGTCATATGCAAAAGTTAGAGCCCGCACAGTGGGACCCTCCAGTGAGCAAAAATATGACGCCCGAAACCAGACACATATGTGGTATGTCTGATGCGTTGCATTAATAATTAGCTGTCTTGCACGAGCGATTTGACCCTCGAGATGACCTCCGATGAAAAAACGTTCAACATGAAAGTTGTTCGTCTCGTCGAAATGGTCAAGATTTCTTTTGGGGTCGTTTCCTACCAAGGTCGTTTGTCACCACAAAAGGACCTCAAAGTACAGCCAGTTTAAACCGAACAGTTTTGGAAAGTTCGGATAAAGCCAGTCCAAATTTGACTAGGGTTTTGGACGTGAATTGATGTAATTTTCTTATAAGGAAAGCCTAGATAAATCCTTTGCTTGTACGGGAAGTCCAACTGCCTCTTGTATATGTTGGGGGTGACTGCCGACTGAAACAACACACAATCGAACAAATCTATCTACATCTTTTACCTTTACTTTTCCTTCTCCCTTGTTCTTCTTCTTCCTCGTTCTTCATTCGTTCTTCTTCATTCCAGGGTGGAGAACCTTGAGCCTCTAGGGGTGGTGAGGCCAACCTAGGGCAGCCCATAGCCGTCGCGTGTCCAGACGGGGTCCCTCCCGGGCGCGTGGGGTTTCGGGTCTACAAAAGCGCCTGCCGGATTGCTTGCGTACCACGCATTCGGCGGGTCTCCTTCGACGTGACATGCGGTGCATCACCCTCGGCGTTGGAGGTACACAGTGACGTGTTCGTGTGTGAACACACTTTTTGGCGACTCCGCTGGGGACGAAGCTTTGAACAGTCTCCAGCCATTCTTGCTACGAAGAGATCGTCATCAAGTTGTTGCAATCTACAAAGGTAACATGAATACCCAATTCCCCTTTGTAGATGCAAATAATCCATATGTTGTTGTTGGATCACGTAATGAGCATAATGTATCTGCTAGCCCTTGTTTTATTAATCATGCATCTAATTATGCGCAAGGGCCGATGCAAAGCAATCTCTACGGCCAATTGCGCAAGGGCCGAATTATGACCGTATGCAATTGTAGATGTTCATAATTCGGCCCCGCATCTTCATGGTCATAGCCGAATCAGTGAAAATTTTACAGGAACACATGTGCCGTCATCAAACACTGTAGCATATAATGCATACTCTACGCAATTCGAGAATTTCGGCAACACTCATGAATCATTGCTGAAAGAATCTGAAAGTATTGTGGAGCAATCCCTTCCAGAAGCGCTTGTGGCTGCGTTAAAAAAGAGCTTGGCACAAAACAAGAAAATTAGTGATCTTTGCCTTGAACAATATGAAAAGGGGTTGTTTCCTGATTGTGCTGCAATAAAGGCTAGAGTTTTGCAAGAAGATGAAACTACATGCATTGATAGAATTGGCGAAAGAGCATATGGTTATACAGCAGTGCATACACCTCCACCTAGTACCGCAGCATATTATACACCCCCTACACAATTGCAAATTTTCGGCAACACTAACACTTCATTGCCGAAAGATTCTAAAAGCATTGGGAGGAAAACTAATCTAGAGCGGGCTGGAATTGAGAGGGGAGTTAAAGCTTTGCGCGATAGGGTGCAGGTACTTCGCCAAGAGAGAATTGATAGGGAATTGGCTCAGAGAAAAGAAGCCTTTCCAATTGATATAACCGGCAAAAATAATGATGATTCGGAAACTAAAAGTGCTTCGGTTGAAAAAGCCGAATCAAGTAGTATATATTCTGAATCCATCAAATCCAAAGAGGCAAGAATTATTGAGAAAGGGCCTGGCAAGCATAGCAAAACAACCATGTTTGATTTTTTTGAAGTTAATGGAACCTACTTCCTGCCCTATGAGTTTCGTGCCATAGAAATTGACAAGCTTCAAGGACAAGAGCAAGTAGCCGAACCAAGTTCGGTTGACGAAGATCTTCAAATTTATGATGCATGAAATCAAGAAGAAAATTGTGACATGGTGTTGGGAAGTCATCCAAAAGCAAAGCACAATATTATTCATCATATGCAATCATCATGCTCTCCCAACATATTTGAAGAGGTATGCCTAGCAAGTAATTTACATATTTTCAGATTTGGTCACAACTATATTGTTGATGCATCTATTAGAAAATTCTAATAAGTAATTTTCAAAGACCAATGAAGAAGGGAAATTTACTTGTTAGCAATAAAATTGTTACTAAGCATATCGGTCAATATATTGTACCATTCAAAGAGACCGATAGTGACTTATTACTGCAGCCAATACTTTTCCCATTGCTTTATTTAAAGTTCATATCTAATTGGGTAGCTTTGCTTATTTCTTACTTGGCTTACACTTGGTCTCAATTGAGACATGTATGTTCTAAGTATTTTCGTTTCAGAAATTTAAAGCCAAGGTTAAAATCCTCTGAGCAAACTGATGCCAGTATAGTTTCTTATCCAAAGACATTGGAGATAGAGTGCAAAACACAATGCATAGCCGAATGGGGTGATGCAAAATGTGAACCATTCGTTTGCTTAACTCCAAAGCCATTCTCACAACAAGATCGGATAGAGAATAAAAAGTTTACCTTCAATTCAAGCATGTGTGATCAAATATTTAATTTGTTGTTGAGAAATAATTATATTAGAATTCTTGATCACCATGTTGAGCCATCTGTCCAGGGACGAATGTATTGTAAGTTGCATGATTCGTCCAAGCATAATTTTTGTCGGCGTTCTGGGAACGGGGGTCCCTAGACTTGCCTACCTGCGGCCTGCGGCGTGGCTCGAGTGGGGGCCCAACGCGGCCCATCTTCATCAGCTCAAGCTCAAGACCCTCGCGAGGGGCGAAGCCTCGCGGGGCGGATGACAGGAAGCTTCCTCAAGAGTGGCCTCATCAGGCAGGCTCATGAGGAGGCGGAGAGATCAAGGCAGGGGTACCTCACAAGGATCCCATGACGCAAGCCATGACGATCAAGGTCAGGCGGGCACCAGGCGGGCGCCAGCCTGCGCAGGGTCCTTGTTTCCCCTTTGGTGCAAAGGGGGCAAGCACAGGCCAAGGTATCAGGCAAAGGTTGCCATTCCGGTGCAACAAGACCAAGACCAGCAGAACGGCAGGACAGAGGTCACCGTGGAGCCCAAGACGGCGTCATCACCAGTGCTTTTGGCAGCCGAAGACCACCTTTGGTCTAGATAACTTGTACTAGATGTTCCCCTTCAAAATGGCCAATTGTTGGCGCCCTTCCCGCTCAATTATTCGTGGAGAGGCTCAGGGCCTCTATAAATAGAGCTAGCCACCATAGAGTAGAGACATCTAGACACCTCGAGAACATCAAGAGATCTGGTAGAACCCTAGCAGAGAGAGAGAGAGGCGACGGAACTCACCCTAGCAGTTCATCGCACCAACACAAGAACTCCTCTCGCGAGGCTGTTCTTCCCTTGTACTATTCATCATCAGCCCCTGAGGCAATCCACCATACCACACACTGGAGTAGGGTATTACACCACAACGGTGGCCCGAACCAGTATAAACATCGTGTCTCTTGTGTTGTTCATCATTTTCATCTTAGTTCACACGAGAGGATCGGACATAGATCAGTAGAGGAGAGATCTCCGTGCGCACCCCAGTGTTCGAACCTCAAGGGTCTGCCGGAACCCGAAATCCGACATTTGGCGCGCCAGGTAGGGGTGCGCCGGAATCTTTCTTCCGCTGTTCGCGTGTGATCTTCCGTCGTGTCCATGGCTGACGCTCGCCGGGCTCGCGCCGAGCGCCGGGCTGCTCGCGCCACTCATGTCGCCCAGACAGTGCCCGTCGGCG
The DNA here is from genome assembly GCF_002162155.2 of Triticum dicoccoides. Classification (NCBI taxonomy): domain Eukaryota; kingdom Viridiplantae; phylum Streptophyta; class Magnoliopsida; order Poales; family Poaceae; genus Triticum; species Triticum dicoccoides. Next base: position 390,790,967 of record NC_041390.1, on the reverse strand, counting down.
GCCCCCCACGTCATTCCCCGTCACCCGCTGCCAACGCCGCCACCGGCCCGGCGGGGAATGAGCAGCAGGCCTCGTCCCAGCATCCCTCGGTGCGGCGGGATGGCCGCACCGCCACCCCGTCGTTGACTCCAGCTGGCTCGTCGTCCCACGCCCGTCGCGCACCCATGGATGCGCACGCCTCACTGCTCTTGGCGCGGGAGCTCCTCCACTATCGCCCCGTCGATGACCTCTACGATGACTGGCTCGCCCGCATCACCGAGCTCGTCAGTGCCGCAGGGGGCTCCCCCTTGCGGTCCTTCTCGCTGCTTCGCCCTCCATCCCGTGCAAGGGGCGAGGATCAGGAGGCGCCTCCGCCGCCTCCTCCCCAAGAAGGTGCCTTGGCTCCAAAGCGCGCAGTCCCAGGGCGGGACCCTCCACGTCCGGCACCTGCACAGCAAGAAGGGAGCTGCCAAGAGATCCCACGTCCCCGGGAAGGTGCTCGCGCGCTCCCAGCGCCGGCACGCCAAAATCGCGCCCCAGCGCCCCCATGACGAGACCCCGCGCTGCTCCCAGTGGCGGCGCGTGGTGACCCGCAAGAACAAGTCCAGCACCAGCAAAGGGCGCCGGTGGCCATGGTGGGCTGCCTCGCCTTCACCCCCGAGCTGCACGGCGTCACATGGCCAGGCAAGTTCAAGCCTGACCTCACTCCCCGCTACGATGGCACAGCGGACCCCGCAGAGTTTCTACAGCTCTACGAGCTGGGCATCGTAGCCGCCAACGGAGACGAAAAGGTCATGGCGAATTGGTTCCCCATGGCGCTCAAGGACGGCGCCCGCACCTGGCTCCTGAACCTGGCTCCCGGCACGATCTCCTCCTGGAGCGAGATGCGCACCCGCTTCATCGCCAAACTTCCAGGGCACTCGGGACCGGCCCCTGGCCGTGAGCCACCTGCGCCGCATCAAGCAACAGCCAGGGGAAACCCTACAGAAGTACATCCAGCGCTTCAACTATGCTCGCCTCAAGATCCCCAAGGTAACTGAAGAAGCTATCTTAGCCTTCTCCGACGGCGTGCGCGATGTCAAGATGAAGGAAGAGCTAGTAATCTATGAAGACCTGTACACATCCCTGGAGCTGTTCAACTTGGCGACCAAGTGCACCAGGGCTGAGGAAGGGCGTCTCTCCCTCCTCGAGCTCCCGACAGCCGACCCGGAAGAAAAGAAGCCCAAGGCCAAAGACGTGAAGTGCAAGGTGGCTGCCGTGCTAGCAGTTGAACCAGACACCAAGCGAGGCAGGGATTAGCCTGAGTCATCCAAGGGCGGATGGTACTGCGTGTACCACGACCTCCACACCCACAACACCAACGAATGTCAAGAGCTCAGAGCTATGCGAGATGGGCGAATCGGTCGACGCCCAGAGCGCAATGACAGGGGCTATGGCCGAGGAGGAGGAAGAGGTGGCGGACAATGGGAAGACCGTGGCCTTCGCCAGGGATGGCGTGACTGCCCTCGCGAGGACCACTGGCAGGACCAGCCTCGCGAGGGAGCCTGGAGGGACCAGCCTCGTGAGGGCCACCTCACGGCAACGCAGGCCTCCCTGCTCTGCCGCCTCCACCAAGGAGGAACGAAGACCAACACCAAGACGATGGTGCTGGGGGCTTCCAAGAGCTGCGTGCAATCGCTTGCATCTTGGGTGGCGCCCAGGCCCCAGCCTCATAGCGCATCTTCAAGCAGTTTGCCCGCGAGGTGAATGCAGTCCTTCCCAAGCTTGAGGCCACGCGCCCTCTCAGGTGGTCTTCGTGCGCGATCACATTCAGTTCCGTGGACCAGCTCAAGTGTGCGGCAACGGCCGGAGTCCTCCCGATGCTTTGCTCCCCAATCATCAGCAACGTGCAGGTCACCAGGACCCTCATCGATGGCGGGGAAGGACTCAACGTCCTATCCATCAAGACGTTCGGCAATCTCCAAGTGCCGTACGACCAGCTTCAGTCGACCAAGCCTTTCTCAGGAGTCATCGATGGTTCCACTGTTCCAATTGGGCAGGTTCACCTTCTGGTCACCTTCGGGCAACGCAACAACTACCGCACCGAGCTCATCGCCTTCGACGTCGCTCACATCCGCCTGCCGTACAACGCCATCCTTGCGTACCCAGCCCTAGTCAAGTTTATGGCTGTGACTCACCATGGTTACAATGTCCTCAAGATGCCAGGAAGCGGTGGAGTCATCACCGTACCCTGTGAAGAAAGGGACGTAGTGTGCTTGCTTGAGCGTGCGTTCCAAGCCGCAGCAATCGAAGACCCAGATCATGGGAGCGGGAGGCCTCCTGAGGTGACCCTCAAGAAGAACAAGACCTCACCTGGCCCGAGCCGCAAGGAGGAAGGCACCTCCGGAGGTATCGCGCCAGGACTCGCGCCCGATCAGGGAGCGCTGCCCTCTCACGCATAGGAAGGCGCGCCTGGCGCCCTCCTCAGGCAGGGCTCGAGGGATCTCTCTTGGAGAGCCGCCGACCTTGCCAAGGTCGCGGGGGAGGCGCTCGGGCACCACTTGGAGGGGTGCTTTCAAGCACGCTTCCCTCAGGAAGGTACAAGTCAAAGGAGACCAAACCCTCAGGAGTTCATCGCAAGGAACACCCATGAGCTACAAGAGTCCAGAGTCATGCGAGGAAGCCGCCGCTTACCTGCCATGGCCCCACACCCAGGCGAGGATGGAGGACTGCGCGCCTGCATCGATGTACCAGGGCTCAACTGAGCTGCATCCTAGGAGCACCTATGGCCTTCGGCCGTAGGGCGCTGTGAGGGACCACCTCACAGCTACGTTTGCATGCCCTTCGGCCTGTCGAGCGCGGTCGCCGCACATCAGCGCCTGTTGAGGAGCATTCTGGAGGCTCAGGAGGGCAGGCATCGCGCGGTCCTGGCGGAGGTGGCGATGGTCCCCGAAGACCTGCACGTGCCACCGGAGCCTCCTGAGGCCCCTGGGCCTGGGGACTCATGAGGGCCGACGTCTTCACCACGCATCGCTCCCTTCCTCAGCATCACTTCATCTTCAACAGCACCAGGTGACATCTTTCAGAGTTCTACTTTCAGCTGGGAGCACCCACAGGGCTACACCATTCCCAGGCCGCGTGGGTCCGTCCCCGCGGCATGTATCCATTTTGGTTATGCTCTTTACTTACCTTGTTGGGGGCGCCCCTCGGGCTACATCATCCCCACGCCGCTCGGGCCCGACCCAGCGGCGGTTTCTTTTACCTGCGCTTGCTTGAAATTGGATTTCCTATGTGCTTAACTTACCTGACCTAATCACCTGCTCGATCGATGCCTATCTGAAGAGCCGCTCGCTCTGGCACGGCGCGTCCGCACGGGTCCGTCCCTGCAGCATTGATAAACCTGAGTGGTTGAGCTCGGGCCGCGGCAGCCCCGCACGGCGTCACCTCACCAGGCCCTTGGTTCCCTGACCGCTCCCTTGGAGTGACCATAGGTTGGCCGGCGACCGTAACGACATGCCTTGCTTCTCCTCATGATTGGTGTGCAGGACTACTCCAAGAGCAATGTTGGGGGCATCGTGAGCTCTCTCCCCTACTCTTCGGCATGAACCGTTTGCACGTTAAAAGGGGGGCGCCTGAGCATCGCGACTCATGGGCTCTTACTGGCTCTCCAGCCCTCACCCCCTGCCCTTGAACCATGACATCATGACCTATCATACCAGCGGCGGCTGAGCTTGCTCGAGGGCCGGGACCTGAGGACGTAGAGCGTTAAGGAAAGTGCGGGGGAGTGGGAAGAAGCTCGCGAGGGCCTCACCCAGCAGTACCTCGGCCACCGCCTCTCGGGCCGGGCGCCTCTCCGAGGAACTATGAAAGCACAAGTGCTCCATAGGTGGTTTTGATAATTGATGACAACATATCTCTTGTTGGACTAACATTTCTATCTAGCATGTTTCAGATAAGTTCAACAATGGAGTGGCATGGACTAAAGGTTGTGGGAACTCCTTCAAGATGCTAAGGACAAAGGATTGGCTAAAGCTTAAAGCTCAAGACTCTTCATTTTACATTTTAGTGATCCAAGATCACATTGACTCCATAGGAAAAGCCAATACTATCAAGGAGGGATGAGGTGTTGCTTAATGAGCCTCTTGCTTCATGTGCTTAATGATATGCTCCAAAATCCTCAGCTACTTTCCCACTTCCACAAATGACCTAAACCCTAAGCCAAACTCGATCATACCGATTCTTTCTATCCGGCGCCACCGAGTTTCACTTGTCATAAGCCACTGCCAAACCCTAGCAATTCGGTTCTACCGATAGGGATCTCGGTCTCACCAAGATGGGATTGCAAACTCTCTGTTACCTATTGCAATATTCTCGGTCCCACCGAGATATGCAATCGGCCCCACCGAGATTGCAATGTAAATTCAGTGTTTCCTTTTTGTAACTTTTCGGTCTCACCGAAAGAGCAAATCGGTCCCACCGAGTTTGCCTGACCAACTCTCTGGTTAGCTAATTACCAAAATCGGTCTCACTGAGTTTGTGTAATCGCTCACACCGAGATTACGTTATGCCCAAACCCTAACCATATCGGTCCTACCGAGTTGCATGTCAGTCCCACCGAAAATCTCTAACGGTCACTAGGTTTACCTTTTCGGTCCAACCGAGTTTGTTGATTCGGTCCCACCGAGATTGGAAAACTGTGTGTAACGGTTGGATTTTGTGTGGAGGCTATATATACCCCTCCACCTCCTCTTCATTCATGGAGAGAGCCATCAGACTAAGCCTACACTTCCAGCATCCTATTTCTGAGAGAGAACTACCTACTCATGTGTTGAGGCCAAGATATTCCATTCCTACCATACGAATCTTGATCTCTAGCCTTCCCCAAGTTGCTTTCCACTCAAACCTTCTTTCCACCAGATCCAAATCCTATGAGAGAGAGTTGAGTGTTGGGGAGACTATCATTTTGAAGCACAAGAGCAAGGAGTTCATTACCTACACACCATTTGTTACTTCTTGGAGAGTGGTGTCTCCTAGATTGGCTAGGTGTTACTTGGGAGCCTCCGACAAGATTGTGGAGTTGAACCAAGGAGTTTGTAAGGGCATGGAGATCGCCTACTTCGTGAAGATCTACCGCTAGTGAGGCAAGTCCTTTGTGGGCGATGGCCATGGTGGGATAAACAAGGTTGCTTCTTCGTGGACCCTTTGTGGGTGGTTGCTTCTTCGTGGACCCTTCATGGGTGGAGCCCTCCGTGGACTCACGCAACCGTTACCCTCTGTGGGTGGAGCCCTCTGTGGACTCGCGCAAACGTTACCCTTCGTGGGTTGAAGTCTCCATCAACGTGGATGTAGGATAGCACCACCTATCCGAACCACGGGAAAAACATCTGTGTCTCCAATTGCGTTTGAATTCTCCAAACCCTTCCCTTTACATTCTTGCAAGTTGCATGCTTTACATTCCGCTGCTCATATACTCTTTGCATGCTTGCTTGATATGTATTGTGTATGTTGAAATTGTGCCTAACTCCACTTAAACCGAAAAAGCTTAAAAATTGCAACTTTAGCATTAAGTGTCTAATCACCCCCCTCTAGACACATCTACTTCTAGATCCCACAAGTGGTATCAGAGCTTTGGTCTCCATTTCCTTGGTTTAATCACCATTGGAGGAAGATGGATGTGTCTACTTTAGGGAGTCTTAGACATAGAGTGCCTATTCTTGATGGAGAGTATTTTCACGAGTGGAAAAATGAGATGCTTGTAATCTTTAATCAATATCATTTGAACAAGTATATTGCTAGTCCTTGTGCTCCTCATATTGATCCTTTGCATCCTACCCTAGATGAAGATATTGACATGATTCGCAATGTCAGAACTATTGAGCTCATCATTAGAGGATTGCCCAAAAATTTGATTGCTAGTTTGCCTACTCTTAATTGTGCCTATACTATATGGAAATTTCTTGAGGAACGATTTCCCGATCATTCCTTGAAAACTTTGGATGAAATTCTCCATAAATCTATTGCCTTGAGTAAGATGAACTCTAGTGATCATAGTTTTGGTAATTGTCTATTTGAACTTACCAATATTAAGCATGCTAAAGGAGATGTTGGAATCATTAGTGATATCATATTCGAAGCTATAAGAATTCATAAAAGTGACCACTTTGATGATCATTTATCTAATGAATTACCCTCTCTAGGAAATGATGAATCACAAGATCATGATGAACATGGATACTATGATGATGATGATGATAGTGACTTCGATCCTAATGATGCAATGAGACATTTTGGTCTTATGGCAAATCTTCGGGGATATGAATCAGGAGGAAAGGAATGGGTTCTTGATAGTGGATGTACTGATCATATGACCGGAGATGAAGAGATGTTTCGTGAGCTTGCTGAAAATGACGGCCCTCGAAAATATGTCACCTTTGGTGATAATTCAAAGGGTAAAGTGATTGGCCTTGGTAAGGTGGCCATCTCACATGATAGTTCCATTCAAAATGTCATGCTCGTTGAATCTCTTGGCTACAACTTACTTTCAGTATCTAGACTTGCTGATTTCGGTTTGAATGTCCTATTTACTGAGGTAGATTGCCAAGTATTTCGTCGAGACAATCATAAAATGGTCTTTACTGGTATCCGTAGAAGTGATCTTTACATTGTCGATTTCTCTAAAAAGGCACAACCTAAAACTTGCTTTATTGCTAAATCCTCAAAAGGTTGGTTGTGGCACAGACGACTAGGTCACATTGGCATGAGAAACCTTGACAAGCTTATTAAAGGAAATCATATCCTTGGAGTTAACGATGTCATATTTGATAAGGATAGACTTTGCAGTGCTTGTCAAGCAGGTAAACAGGTTGGGGGAAGACATCCCGTGAAGAACATCATAACCACAAGGAGGCCACTCGAGCTACTTCATATGGATCTTTTTGGTCCCAACGCCTACAAGAGTCTCGGTGGAAATTCTTTTGGTCTAGTTATAGTTGATGATTTTTCAAGATTTATGTGGGTGTTCTTTCTTAATGACAAGTCGCAGGTCCAGAAGATCTTCACAAACTTCGCTAGGAAGGCCCAAAATCAGTTTGACGTGAAGATCAAGAAGGTTCGGAGTGACAACGGAACGGAGTTCAAGAACGCAAATGTGGACACCTTTCTTGACGAAGAAGGGATTTCACACGAGTTCTCGGCTACGTACACACCTCAACAAAATGGAGTTGTTGAAAGGAAGAACCGGACGCTCATCGAAATGGCAAGAACGATGCTTGATGAATACAAGACGCCGAAGCACTTTTGGGCAGAAGCGGTTGAGACAGCTTGTCACGCAACAAATCGCTTATATCTTCACAAGCTACTCGGCAAGATGGCATACGAGCTTCTCACCAGTAACAAACCCCAAGTTGGATACTTTCGAGTATTCGGCTCAAAGTGCTACATTCTTGATAAGCATCATCGTTCAAAGTTTGCTCCTAAATCTCATGAAGGTTTTCTACTTGGTTATGGCTCAAACTCTCACACTTACCGTGTCTACAACAATTTCACTCGAAAGGTTGAAGAGACGGTAGATGTGAAGTTTGATGAATCTAATGGCTCGCAAGTAGAGCAATTGCCAATTGATGTAGGAGACAAAGACCCTTCAGAAGCAATTCAAGACTTGTCCATTGGCAAAATTCGTCCAACGGAGGTGAAGGAGAGTACTTCATCCGTTCAAGTGGAAGCTTCTACTTCACGACAAGGTGAACCAAGAATCGACACGGAAGCATCCACAAGTGGGACACACCAAGATGAAGAAAACGAGGAAATACATCAAGACGAACATCAACAACCTCCTTCTCCACCACGACAAGAGAACGACGACGTCAACAATGAAGAAGGCCAAGAAGAAGAACAAGATGAAGAAGATGTTCAACGAAGACCCAAGCAAAAGCTCTCACGAGTTCGAGCAAGAATTGCCAAAGATCATCTCGTCGAGGAAATCCTCAATGATATACAAACCGGGAGAATCACTCGCTCAAAAACTCGTTTAGCTAACTTTTGTGAAAACTATTCATTCATCTCTAGCATTGAACCTATGAAGGTTGAAGAAGCATTGGAAGATCCGGATTGGATAAACGCTATGCATGAAGAGCTACACAATTTTGAGAGAAACCAAGTTTGGACATAGGTTGAGAAGCCCGACAACAACCACAACATCATTGGTACCAAATGGGTGTTTCGCAACAAGCAAGATGAAGATGGACAAGTGGTTCGCAACAAAGCATGTCTCGTCGCCCAAGGGTACACACAAGTCGAAGGTATGGACTATGGTGAGACAGATGCTCCTGTTGCTAGACTTGAGTCCATTCGCATCTTACTTGCCTATGCTAATCACCATAATATCACCTTGTACCAAATGGACATTAAAAGTGCTTTTCTAAATGGTGAAATAGAGGAGGAAGTTTATGTCAAACAACCTCCCGGCTTTATCAATCCTAAGAAACCAAATCATGTTTACAAACTTCACAAAGCTCTTTATGGTCTTAAACAAGCTCCTAGAGCATGGTATAAATGCTTGACCAAGTTCCTTACTACAAGTGGTTTTGAAATTGGTAAAATTGATTCTACTCTTTTTACTAAAAGGGTTAATGGAGAACTATTTGTAAGCCAAATTTATGTTGATGATATCCTATTTGGTTCAACTAACCCTCTCTTTAGTGAAAAGTTTGGAAAGCTAATGTCAGAGAAGTTTGAGATGTCTATGATGAGTGAACTCAAATTCTTTCTCAGTTTGCAAATCAAGCAAACTAAGGAAGGTACATTTGTCTCTCAAACAAAGTACACCAAGGACTTATTCAAGAAGTTCAATATGCAAGAATGCAAAGGTATGTCTACACCCATGCCTACTAGTGGACATAATGATTTGACCAAAGATGGTGAACCGGTTGATCAAAAGGTTTATCGCTCTATGATTGGTTCATTGTTATACCTATGTGCTTCACGTCCCGATATTATGCTAAGTGTGTGCATGTGTGCACGATATCAAGCTGCTCCTAAAGAATGTCATCTTAAGGCTGTGAAAAGGATAGTGAGATATTTAATCCATACACCAAATTTTTGCATTTGGTATCCTAAGAGGTCTTCTTTTGATCTTGTTGGCTATTCCGACTCGGATTATGCCGGAGACAAGATTGATAGAAAGTCCACTTCGGGTACTTGTCAATTTCTTGGTAGATCTCTTGTGTCTTGGTCTTCCAAGAAACAAAACTCGATATCCTTATCCACCGCCGAAGCGGAATACATTGCCGCTGGTTCATGTTGTGCTCAATTACTTTGGATGACCCAAACTCTTAAAGATTATGGGATTTATGTGAAACATGTTCCACTACTTTGTGACAATGAAAGTGCTATCAAAATTGGTCATAATCCTATACAACATTCTCGAACTAAGCATATTGAAGTTCGTCATCATTTCATTCGAGATCATGTTGCTAAGGGTGACATTGATTTTAAGCATGTTCGCACCGATAAGCAATTAGCGGATATATTTACTAAACCTCTTGATGAGAAAGTGTTTTGCAGGTTGAGAGGAGAATTGAACATCATTGATGCTTCGAACTTGGAGTAGAAACTCCATTGGATACATGCAAGACATGAGCTTATGACTAATCCATGATATATCTCTTATGATAACTATCATATGTCTTGGATATATTTGTACCTTGCATGTTGTCTAACCCATGTAGGTGCTTGGTTGAATCTAATTCCATGAGATTGCGACTCACTCACATCTTGAGCAATCTCTACATCACCAAGACTCTACACAATGGTGGTTGAAGACAAGGAAGCACAAAACCATTCAAACATATCCTTTGACAAATTCTGTGTTGAGCTTCATGATTGTCATTTTTGGATACACAAGTGCTCTTCCTTGCAAGAACTAACCCATGTAGGTAGATGAACTCAAACTCCAAGTGGTGCTCCCAACTCTTGATGAGCTACATCAACCTTGAGCACCCACACAAGTTCAACTACATGAGCAAGAACCATACCACCACCCAAGGTATGTTATTCCATCTTAGAGAAGCTTTACTCCAAGACATGAGTCAAAGCAACTCAACAAGATGTGAATACATCAAGATGCTTAAACGAAAAATGGTAACCCCATTTTGAGCTTAAACGATGAGTATGACCTATGATCAAGTGTTCTCACTTGACTCCTAAGTCAATATATTCTAACATAGGTGACTATGTCACCGCCCAACTCTAGATGAAGTTCTCTTGTGTTCTTTTCTGTGTTATTGCATTTGTCTCATGCATGTTTATTTTCTTTCTCTTTTTCAAAAAAAAACTTCATCTAGATCTTTCAGTTTCTTCTCTTTTCTCTTTGTTTTTGTTCTGCATTTAATTCCTTGCAAATCCTTCAGATGATTCATTGCAAATCTTTGTGAGATCCTACATGTCTAGTGAGCTGAGGTGACAAGTGTTTTTCTCTGTGTGAACTCGGTGTCACCGACTTGTAATTTTCGGTCCAACCGAATCTTTTCCGTGCCACCGAAACATACCACTCGGTGCCACCGACTTCGCAACAGGAAAAACAGTTTGCCACTTGTTCTATATTTCTTTTGATCCAGCTCTACTCAATGAATCTTGTCCTCTACAAGCATCACAGTTTTATCCTTTGCTTTGTGCTGAGTCTCAAGGACCAAACCTCTACGACAGATTCCAGAAAGCCCTTCTTGGAAATTGATGTCAAAGGGGGAGAGAGAGATCACATCAAGGGAGAGAAAAAGTCTCAAGGACCAAACCTACAAGAGAAAGTATTAAGGGGGAGAAAGAGATTTCCAGGGGGAGAGAAAATACTCAAGGATCCCAGATGCTTGATGTTCAAGAGGAGATATGTCACATGTTTTTTTGGGGGAAAGACATGTTCATTTGTATCTTTCAGCTCTGGTTTTCTGTTCCCTATCTTCTCCCAATATCCCATGTAAGATTCAGGGGGAGAAAGACACCTAAGGGAAAGAAATCAGTCAAATTCATTGCATATCTTTATTCTTGGGGACATGTTGAATCCAATGTGGTACCTTGTACTCACTCTCTACATGTCATCCCAGTCTTGGTATTCTTGTGGTTTCTTTTGTTTGCTCTGGCTAGTGGATGTACCTGTGTTATCTAACTTTGTTTGTGCAGGTTCATTCCATCCTAAGCCAACTCAAGACCACAAGGTAAGTATATGCATCAAAATCATGAGTATGAGGAGTTCTTGCTTATGTACATACTGTTTGCAAGAAGGACTCATGAGCATGAAGGTATTTTCCTTGATAATCTTTTGCTCTGATGCATATGGCCAAGATACATGTAACACATTGCCTACTCTGTCATGGTTATGCTCTCACATGCCTCTATATTTCATATTTACATGAGTGCATACATGTAGGGGGAGCCTATGCTTGTTACATGTCCTTCCAAAGCTTTACTTGCTGTTCTTTATATCTTTATCTAAAGCTTTGATGTATGTTGCCATCAATTACCAAAAAGGGGGCGATTGAAAGCACAAGTGCTCCCTAGGTGGTTTTGATAATTGATGACAACATATCTCTTGTTGGACTAACATTTCTATCTAGCATGTTTCAGATAAGTTCAACAATGGAGTGGCATGGACTAAAGGTTGTGGGAACTCCTTCAAGATGCTAAGGACAAAGGATTGGCTAAAGCTTCAAGCTCAAGACTCTTCATTTTACATTTTAGTGATCCAAGATCACATTGAGTCCATAGGAAAAGCCAATACTATCAAGGAGGGATGAGGTGTTGCTTAATGAGCCTCTTGCTTCATGTGCTTAATGATATGCTCCAAAATCCTCAGCTACTTTCCCACTTCCACAAATGACCTAAACCCTAAGCCAAACTCGATCATAACGATTCTTTCTATCCGGCGCCATCGAGTTTCACTTGTCATAAGCCACTGCCAAACCCTAGCAATTCAGTTCTACCGATAGGGATCTCGGTCTCACCAAGATGGGATTGCAAACTCTCTGTTACCTATTGCAATATTCTCGGTCCCACCGAGATATGCAATCGGCCCCACCAAGATTGCAATGTAAATTCAGTGTTCCCTTTTTGTAACTTTTCGGTCTCACCGAAAGAGGAAATCGGTCCCACCGAGTTTGCCTGACCAACTCTCTGGTTAGCTAATTACCAAAATCGGTCTCACCGAGTTTGTGTAATCGGTCACACCGAGATTACGTTATGCCCAAACCCTAACCATATCGGTCCTACCGAGTTGCATGTCAGTCCCACCGAAAATCTCTAACGGTCACTAGGTTTACCTTTTCGGTCCGACCGAGTTTGTTGATTCGGTCCCACCGAGATTGGAAAACTGTGTGTAACGGTTGGATTTTGTGTGGAGGCTATATATACCCCTCCACCTCCTGTTCATTCGTGGAGAGAGCCATCAGACTAAGCCTACACTTCCAGCATCCTATTTCTGAGAGAGAACTACCTACTCATGTGTTGAGGCCAAGATATTCCATTCCTACCATATGAATCTTGATCTCTAGCCTTCCCCAAGTTGCTTTCCACTCAAACCTTCTTTCCACCAGATCCAAATCCTATGAGAGAGAGTTGAGTGTTGGGGAGACTATTATTTTTAAGCACAAGAGCAAGGAGTTCATTACCTACACACCATTTGTTACTTCTTGGAGAGTGGTGTCTCCTAGATTGGCTAGGTGTTACTTGGAAGCCTCCCACAAGATTGTGGAGTTGAACCAAGGAGTTTGTAAGGGCAAGGAGATCACCTACTTCATGAAGATCTACCGCTAGTGAGGCAAGTCCTTTGTGGGCGATGGCCATGGTGGGATAGACAAGGTTGCTTCTTCGTGGACCCTTTGTGGGTGGTTGCTTCTTCGTGGACCCTTCATGGGTGGAGCCCTCCGTGGACTCGCGCAACCGTTACCCTTTGTGGGTGGAGCCCTCCGTGGACTCGCGCAACCGTTACCCTTCGTGGGTTGAAGTCTCCATCAACGTGGATGTAGGATAACACCACCTATCCGAACCACGGGAAAAACATCCGTGTCTCCAATTGCGTTTGAATTCTCCAAACCCTTCCCTTTACATTCTTGCAAGTTGCATGCTTTACATTCCGCTGCTCATATACTCTTTGCATGCTTGCTTGATATGTATTGTGTATGTTGAAATTGTGCCTAAACTCCACTTAAACCGAAAAAGCTTAAAAATTGCAACTTTAGCATTAAGTGTCTAATCACCCCCCTCTAGACACATCTACTTCTAGATCCCACAAACTACGTCAGACGCACAAGATAAGTCACGCCCTCGCAAGAGCTAGACCAACGCAGCTCTAAATCCCCGCCCAGTGCAACTCTGTCACGGCGACGCTACCTTCCTTTCTCGCCCAGCAAGGATTGCTTGAGCGCTAAAGGGGACCTCTCGAGCATCGCGACTCGGGGGCTCTTACCGGACCTCGGGCCGCTCACCTCCTGGCCTTGACCACGACATCGCGACCTGGCATACCAGCGACGGCTGAAGCTTCCCTTGGGACTGGGACCTGTCGGCGTAGAGCGCCAAGTCCTCGTGAGGATAGAAAGGGGGAGCTTAGCAGGGACAGAATGGACACCTCACGCCAATTCATATTAAGGATATAGTATTTACAGAAGGCACGACAGACGCCTTACATACCCCCGCGGGGTGTTGCTTTGATTCCTCGCAGGGAACAAAAGGTGCTAACCCTAAGGAACGCTACTTGCTAGCACCTCCCCAAGCGACGCCATCATCAACAGTGGGCTGCCTAGTGACGGCACCAATCCCATCCAGATCAGTGGCGCCGGCGGCCCGATGCATCTGCCCCACTCCAAGCGCGGCGCGAGCTCGGAGGCTCATAGCTGTCGTCGCTCGTTGCCAGGGTCGCGAGGAGTTCGGGGGAGCCGCTGAAGCCCTCAGCCCCTCCGCTGCTGCCTGAGGAGCTGCATGAGGACCAATGGGCGGGGCTGGTCCTCGCCAGTTCGTCACCACTGCCGCTTCCCTTAGGGAAGCATTCCAGCTGACGTCCTTCTGCATCAAAGACCTTGAAGAACATCAAGGAGGCGCCATCGTATTCAAGATGGATCACCAAGGCACCGTCCGCGCGACAGACCCGGGCAATCTCACCCCAGCCTCGGGTCATGAAGACCTTGCCCGGAGCGAGGCTGTTCTTCCCTTGTACTATTCATCATCAGCCCCTGAGGCAATCCACCACACCACACATTGGAGTAGGGTATTACACCACAACGGTGGCCGGAAGCAGTATAAACCTCGGGTCTCTTGTGTTGTTCATCATTTTCATCTTAGTTCGCACGAGAGGATCGAACGTAGATCGGTAGGGGCGAGATCTCCACGCGCACCCCAGTGTTCAAACCTCAAGGGTCTGTCGGAACCCGAAATCTGACAATTTTCAGGATTGCAACTGTAAGTGCATCTAGTGCCACCCCTAGTTGGTTTTGGAGTATTAACGACAAACCTAGTTGAGGGACTAATGTGTTTGTGAGAATTGTAGGATAACACAGGTAGAAGTCCCTCATTGATTCGGTTTTCCTACCAGAGATGACCCCTAAAAATGTATGAAGACATTGAAGTCAAAGGTGGTATATGAAGATATTCACATTGAAGACTATGACAAGAGAAGACACCACATGAAGCCTATGGAGCTCGAAGACTTAGATCTTTCGTAGTTCTCTTTTCTTTTGTGTTGAGTCATAGGAACCACCGTATTATTAAGTGGGGTCCAAGAGAACCAGTCAGAATGACTGAAGTGATGCCTAACCAAAACCTATGTCTTCGAATGAAGACTATGAGAGCGAATCTCGTCCAGAGTCGGACAAGTCAGCTTTGCTTGCAGCCCAAGCAAAGTTGCCGTGTGAGTTTGAAATCTGACCGTTGGAACACGTGTCAGTTCCTTAGTGACCCAGGGTCATTTCGGACAAATCAGGTCGGGTTGCCAAGTGGCTATAAATAGCCCACCCCCTACAACCATAAACGGTTGGTTGCTCAGATTCAGGCTTTTGTCGCTCGAGAGCAACCCACCTCGAAGCCTTTGAGAGAGAATTCCTTGCGAGGATAAAGCCCTAACCAACCAGAGCCAAAGAGAATTAGGCATCACTTAAGTCTTCTTGTCTGTGTGATCTGAAGACTTATTACACTTGAGGACTGTGCATCCTCCAGCCGGTTAGGCGTCGCGTTCTGAGCATCTAAGAGACATTGTGGATTGCCGGTGAACGAAGTTTGTGAAGGTTTGGGAGTCTACCTTGAAGACTTACCAGAGTGATTGGGCGAGGTCTGTCTGACCTTAGCTCAAGGGGAATACGGTGAGGACTGGGTGTCCTGAGCTGCGTGTTCAGGACTGGGTGTCCGGGACTGTGTGTCCTAAGGTTTAAATACCTAGCCGCCCTAACTAGACATACAGTTGTCACAGCAACTGGAACTGGTCCAACAAATCATTGTCTTCAACGAGTCACTGGTTTCATCTTCCCTTCCCTTTACTTGTATGTTTGCACTATCTTTTGTCTTCACTGAGTGACTGCGTGTTCTGTCTGGCTTCACAATATCTTCCTACCTGATCCTTACTACATTGCTGCTATTAGTCATTGTGCTTACACTCTATTGAATACTTGACTATGGCTTGCCTAGTGTAGTCTACCTTCCGCTGCAGGGTATTAGGTTTATTTCTATCGTTTGTCTTCATAACTCCCACGTTTTGAAGACTTTCATAAAAATCGCCTATTCACCCCCCCTCTAGTCGATATAACGCACTTTCAATTGGTATCAGAGCAAGGTGCTCCCTTGTTCTCTGTGATTCGGTTTAACCACCTGGAGTTTTAGCTATGTCGACTGCAGGGATAATAAAAGTCTCCGCTGCGTGCCCCGTCTTCGATGGAACTGAATATCCCTACTGGAAGAATAAGATGCGCATGCATCTTGAAGCCATTGAAGTCGACCTATGGTATATCATCGAGAACGGCATTCCCAAGGCTGGAGAAGGTGTCACGTCTGCTGATGTCAGGAAATTCGTTCAACTAGACTCTACTGCCAAGAATATCATCTGTGGTCATCTGACCAAAGGACAGTATGGCCGTGTGAGTGCTTTGAAAACATCTAAGCTGGTATGGGACTGGCTCTCCAAGGTCAATGAAGGCGTTTCAACCCAGAGAGATTAGAGAATCAGTGTCCTTCGCAACCTCTTCAACCGCTTCAAGCGAAATGACAATGAGAATGTCCAGCTCACATTTGACTGACTCACTAACATCACAAATGAGCTTCAAGCCCTCGGTGCTACTGAGGTCACCAAACATGAAGTCGTCATGACACTACTGAGATCACTTGATAGTTTGTTTGACACCCTAGCCCTGATGATTCAAGAACGTCCTGATTTCAAGACACTCGATCCGTCTGACATACTTGAGAGGCTCAAAACACATGAGTTTCAGCTTTCTGAGAAAAGAGATATCTATGGTCCAAACTATGGGCACACTCGTGCCTTGAAGGCAAAAGCTGTCTCCTCATCTGAAGAAGAATCTGACAGCAGTTCGGATGATCCTGAAGACATTGGAAGGGAACTTGCTATGCTTGTGAAGAAGTTCCAAAAATTCACCAAGAAGAAAGGTTTCAGAAAGTCTTCCCGATCAAGCTCAAGGAATGATGAAGCTTCTGCTCACGACTACAAGAAGAAAACATGTCACAAGTGCAAGAAACCTGGCCACTTCATCTCTGAGTGTCCACAGTGGGACAATGAGAACAAAAAGAAGAAGAAGAGCAAGGAATATGACTGTGACGACAAGAAGAAGAAGAAGAAATACTCAAAGTCTTCTTCCAAGTCTTCCTCAAAGTCTTCATCAAACAAGAAGAGCTCATCTGGCAAGGCACATGCGTTTGTTGGCAAGGAAATGGATTCAGAGGAGGAGTCCGCTTCTGAGGAGGCGGAGGTGGAGTCTGAGGAGGAGTCCTATTCAGCATCGCAAGTCTAGCTACAGCATACGTTGCCAAGTCCATCTTCAATACTGAAGACAATGACTTCATCACCGACACTGATGCAAATGACAAGGACTACTCCGCTTCTACCTACTGCTTCATGGCACGCGGTGCCAAGGTAAACACACACACTACTCACTATCAAACATCTAGTGACGATGACTCTGATTGTGGTTCAAAACCCAGCTACAAAACACTTGCTAAAATTGCAACTGAACAACAGAAAGCGATGGAACATATTAAACTGTTAGACAGAAGCAATGATCTGTTAGGTGATGAAATGACTCGATCTGAATCCTTAATTGAAGACATAAAAAATCTTCACGTTAAGTATAAGGAACTTGAAAGTCGTCATGAAACTCTCTCACCAACTCATGAAAAGCTTTCCTATGATTATCTTCAAAGGAAGCAAGATCTTGAGAAATTGAGAGCGGCTCATGAAGATCTTGAAAAGGAAAACGAGTCACTTCGCGCCAAACGGATCAGTTCCACTCAGGAAGGATTTGAACCACCATGTCTTAAATGCATTGAGCGTGATAATGCTACTTCTGTTGCTGAATGTTCTACTGCTACTACTGTTGCAATATCTTCAACTGTTGATGTGGTAACTAACCCCTCTGCTGAGGATACCACTGCTATTGCTGATGAGAATGCTAGGTTGAAGATATTGCTTGAAACAGGGATGTACAAAAGTCTTAAAGGGCATCAGACACTATGTGATGTCCTCAAAAAGCAGATACTGAACCGAAACCCGAGGAAAGAGGGTGTTGGGTTCGTAAGGAAAATGAATGCTGATGGCTCTTACTGGAAACCTGAGCAGTACCCCAAAACCACGTGGGTTGCTGCAAAGGAACCTTCAGCAGGTCCATCCAATCTATCTGGCTTCACTTGTGCTAACCCCATTATCATTGATGAATCTCTTGATGCAAACTATAAACTGTTTAAGAATCAGAATGGTGAAGTGTTTGCCAGGTACATTGGTACTAACTGCAGGAATGCACTGCCTATGAAGAAGATCTGGGTTCCGAAAAGGTGTCTGGAGAATCTTCCTGTGAATGTCATCATGACACCTCACGTGAAGAAGACAAACCTCAGACCAAAGGCTTCATACGGTCCAAAGGCTTCATACGGACAGAGGACTCACCTGAGTCGCACTAATGAAAATGCTTTGCAGGGAAACCACACTCAGGCATATGAATATGAGAGCGGTTCATCAAACCGCCATGTTCATAAGACCAAGAACTATTCTGCTTATTCTTATGAGTACTATTGTCCGCCTGCAAGACTATTTTCTAGGGCTCCAAAGCCAAAATTCTCAGATGCTGCACTTAGACTTATTCCTTCTAAGCCACCCTTGAAGATGTGGGTGGCTAGGAAAGCTTAACTCTCTTTTGCAGGGAAAGGTCTCCAGCAGAAAACCAAAATCGTCTGACGCTATTGCTGGGGACCTTAAACATCTTGTAGGGCGCAAGATCAAATGCCCAAATGGTCTTACTATGTACTTTGTTCCTGAATCGCTTGCTACTCTCCCTATTAGTCCTAATCTGGATCTAAGCTTTCATAACCCATTGGTTCGTCAAATGTTTTTGCTTCAAAATGCTCTTGGTGAAGCCTATCCCCCTAACTGCACTGTAGGGTATGACACCAGCGTCTTCAGAATGGATTATTGATAGTGGGTGTACAAATCACATGACTGGTAAAAGAAGCCTTCTTATGGATTCAACCTTACGTTCATCCGACAAGAGCCACATCACATTTGCTGACACTGGTAAAAGTAAAGTATTGGGTCTAGGTAGAGTTGCAATCTCAAGGGATCAACACATGGATAAAGTCATGCTTGTTGAATCCCTTGGCTTCAACTTAATGTCTGTCTCAATGCTTTGTGATTTGAACATGATCGTAATATTTGGAAAATATCGTTGCCTTGTACTAATGGAATCTGACAAGTCTCTAGTATTTGAAGGGTATCGAAAAGATGATTTGTACGTGGTAGATTTCTCAGCAGGACCACAGCTTGCCGTATGTCTTCTAGCAAAAGCTTCAGAATGCTGGCTCTGGCATCGGAGGCTTGGGCATGTTGGCATGAGGAACCTCCACACCCTGGCAAAGAAGAAGCATGTCATAGGCATCGAGGGCATCAAGTTCAAGAAAGATCACTTATGCGGTGCCTGTGAGGCAGGAAAGATGACGAGGGCCAAACATCCCTCGAAGACAATCATGACCACTACTCGACCCTTCGAACTGCTTCACATGGATCTTTTCGGTCCCACTCATTACTCAACTCTTACTACTACTGCTTGTCTCTATGGCTTTGTCATTGTTGATGATTATTCTAGATATACTTGGGTGCACATAATCCTTTACAAGACTGAAGTGCAGGATGTCTTCAGACGCTTCGCCAATCGAGCTATGAACAATTATGGCGCCAAGATAAAGCACATCAGAAGTGACAATGGCACTGAATTCAAGAACACTGGCCTTGATACATATCTTGATACCTTGGGCATCACACATGAATTCTCGGCCCCGTACACGCCACAGAAGAATGGCGTCGTCGAATGCAAGAACAGAACACTCATTGAGATGGCCAGAACGATGCTAGATGTATACAAGACTCCAAGAAAATTCTGGCATGAAGCCATTGATACTGCATGCCATACAATCAATCGTGTTTATCTTCACAAGCTTCTGAACAAGACATCTTATGAGCTCCTTACTGGCAAGAAGCCAAATGTCAGTTACTTTAGAGTATTTGGAGCCAGGTGCTGGATCAAGGACCCACATCACACCTCAAAGTTTGCACCAAAAGCACATGAGGGTTTTATGCTTGGATATGGAAAGGATTCGCACTCCTACAGAGTCTTCAATCTCTATCATTACAAAGTGGTTGAAACAGTGGATGTGCGGTTCGATGAGACCAATGGTTCACAAAGAGAGAAACTGCTAAATGTGCTAGATGAAGTTCCATCCAGTGAATCAATCAAGCTAATGGGAACTGGAGAAACTATACCTTCTGAAGCTCATCCTGAAGAAGAACTCATCATCTCAGCACCTGATCAACATTAAGACAATGCCCAGCCTGAAGACATTCCTTCTAACAATGACAATGATCAGCAAGAGCAAAATCTTCGCCCTGTACATCCTCGCATTGCCAATGAAGTGCAAATTGAAAGAATAATTGGTAGCATCAATGCACCCGGTCCACTCACTCGTTCAAGGGCAACTCAGCTAGCAAATTTTTGTGGGCACTTCGCATTCGTCTCAATAAGAAAACCCAAGAAAGTTGAAGAAGCCTTCATGGAACCTGAATGGATTCAAGCTATGCAAGAAGAGCTTCAACAGTTTGAGCTGAATAATGTATGGGAACTGGTTAAGCGTCCTGATCCACGAAAGCACAATATAATAGGCACCAAATGGATATACCGCAACAAGCAAGATGAGCATGGTCAAGTTGTCAGAAACAAAGCTCGTCTCATTGCTCAAGGATATACTCAAGTGGAAGGCATTGACTTTGATGAAACATTTGCTCCTGTGGCTAGACTTGAAGCCATACGCATACTACTGGCCTATGCAAATCATCATCACATACTTCTATATCAAATGGATGTGAAGAGTGCTTTTCTCAATGGCAAGATTGAAGAAGAAGTGTATGTTGCACAACCGCCTGGCTTTGAAGATCCAAAACATCCTGACATGGTATACAAGCTCAACAAGGCACTGTATGGCCTCAAACAAGCCCCTCGGGCCTGGTATGACACACTCAAATACTTCCTGAAGAGGAAAGGCTTCATACCTGGTTCCCTAGACCCCACTCTCTTCACGAAGACATATGATGGTGAACTGTTTGTGTGCCAAATATATGTGGATGACATTATCTTCGGCTGCACCAATCAGAAGTACAGTGAAGAGTTTGGATATATGATGCAAGAGCAATATCAGATGTCCATGATGGGAGAGCTGAAGTTCTTCCTCGGTCTTCAAATACGACAACAACGCAACGGCATCTTCATATCTCAAGAGAAGTATCTCAAAGATTGCCTGAAGAAGTTTGGTATGCAGGACTTCAAAGGCTTCACAACACCAATGCCAGCCAAACATCATCTGGGTCCTGACAACAATGGTAAAGAGTTCGATCAAAAGGTATACCGCTCCATGATTGGTTCTTTACTTTATCTATGTGCATCTAGGCCAGATATTATGCTTAGTGTTTGCATGTGTGCTCGATTTCAAGCGACACCAAAGGAGTCGCATCACTTAGCTGTGAAGCAATTCTTCGATATTTGGCTCACACCCCAACTCTAGGATTATGGTATCCAAAGGGCTCAGAGTTTGATCTGGTTGGATTCTCGGATGCTGATTATGCTGGTGGCAAAGTTGATCGCAAGTCTACATCAGGCACATGTCACTTTCTGGGACGATCACTTGTATGTTGGTCTTCAAAGAAGCAGAACTGTGTATCTCTCTCCACTGCTAAATCTGAATACATTGCTGCTGGATCTTGCTGCGCTCAGCTTCTGTGGATGAAGCAAACACTCAAGGACTATGGCATTCATCTGAAGCAAGTGCCACTTTACTGCGACAACAAAAGCGCCATCAAGATTGCCAACAACCCAGTTCAGCACTCGAAGACAAAGCACATTGAAATTCGTCATCACTTTCTCAGAGACCATGTTGTGAAGGAAGATATTGATATCATACACGTTAACACTGAAGAGCAATTGGCAGATATCTTCACCAAGCCCTTGGATGAGAAGAGATTTTGCAAGTTACGGTGTGAGCTAAATATCCTGGAATCCTCAAATGTCCTGTGATCAGGCACACATCCTAACCCTTATGCATATTGATGACTTAGATGTGCAACACACAAAGTAAAGTATATCTTCAATCAATGAAGACATACATTCTAAGTGTGAATACATTAATGTGGAATTTGACTTCGGAGCGCCACGATAATTGTGCGCCGTGTCTGGGTCTAATACTTCCTATACGGTGGGTAATGCCACCACCAAATGTTCTGTTTGAAGTGTTTCACTTATGGCGTTACATTTGCTATGTCTTCATATTTGGTTTGGCTTCAATCTCAACATATCTTCATGATTATCTTCACAATATTGATTATATATATATATATATATATATATATATATATATATATATATATACTAGTGCTCTGTCCTCTACAACATTCACTTATAGCTATGTCTTCTTGTTGAATCTTTTGAACTAAGTGAATGTGATCGGACCCTAACCTCTCTATGCTTTCTATCTCAAATTCTAACTCTACAAATCATATGCATTCTATTGAAACTGTCGAATGTCTTCTCTGCGTCCTTGTCAGCAGAAGATACAGAGACAACCATTAAGTCCGTTTTCAATGCTCATTCCTCCACATGAAACCCGGAGAAGTAGGAACGACCACCCGACAATCCAGGCTTGCGTGGGACGTGGAACAAACCCCAAAATTCCGCATAATGGCCATGTGTTCCTCAGATGCGAATCGCCAGGGGCACCTGTGTAATAATGCAGTGCCGCCCCTGTACCTATAAATACACACTTCACAGCGGTCATTATCTCTTGTTCCACTCTCGCACGAACCCTAGCGCCACCGCTAGCCCTCGACGACGCTGGCGACGAAGCGCTTCGCTGCCGCAACCTCTCCGACGCTGTCTTCATGCCGACCGCGGACATCGTCCTCTCCGTCGTCGCCGTAGGTGTCCTCCGTCGCCAAGTTAGGGCACGGAAGATCGAACTGCTCGGCCTCATCTTCCACTCCGTCTAGCAGTTCTTAGTGTGGTAAATAAAACTTCCTTTTTACAGCACCGTTGATCCTATGGCTTTGTCACTTTCTACCACAAGCAGTTTCTATTCACACAAGTTAGATCTCTCTCATACTGCATCTCATAACATGCCTAGTATATTCACTTGTGCTTCACAAAGTAGTTAGATTCCTCACTTGTACTGATCTGTGGATTCGTACAAATCTGGAACCAACTCCTTATCTATGAGTGAATGTCTTCGCACGATGAGGTCAATGTCTTCTAAACTGATTTATCTTCAAAATCTTCTGAGAATGCATATGACCTCTTCCCCTTCCCTCGCACCTTAATGTTGTCACAGGTACATGTCCGTGGGAGAATCCTTTGGTTTTCATAGTCTGCATTCATTTGCAGAATTCTTACAGCATCACATAAATTCTCCCGAAGCCAGTTCCTATTTGTCCAGCAAGCGAAAACCTTTGAAGCCTTTGAACGTGTTGAAGCCTTTCAGTTTAAAGTTTATGGCTTCAGAGAAATCAGCAAGGAAGGGTGGCAGAAAGCATCATGGAGAAACATCCAGAGATCTGCCAGATGACCTCTCAGAACTGTACAAGATAGATCCTGAAGAGGATTACAATTAGTGCAAGACCCGAATCCAATGGATTCGAAGATATTGGGCAGAACAATGGTTCAAATACTGTTTTGTAACCCAGGAATATGCTGAGAAAAACGCCATCAAGAGACCGTGGGGAGACATCCTATACAAGAATCTTCTACCCAGGTCCAGAGATGAAGCCATTGAACAAGGCTTCTATCCCTGCATGGTCCGTGGGCCACAGCCTGCTGATGCACACCCATCGTCACTACTATGGTGTCGTGACGACAATCTGTTCAAGCGCAACTTCCAGTTTGCCCAGAACTCAGTGAAGAAAAACAAGAAAACATTGGGACTAGAATTCAACCCTGGTCCCTCAGCTCCAAGGGCTGATGGCACACAAGATGCAGAACCCAATGTCATCGGTCCTTTCTACAACCTTGAAGGCCTCATCACCCACATCTTGGTCCAAGGGACTGCAGTGAATGAGCCTGCAGCTGATGCTGAATCAGATGAAGCGCCTGCAGTGCGGAAGCCAAAGCAGTTGAAGAAGCCTAAAGCTTCAAAGCCTGCCCCTTCACCAAAAATCTCACGGGCGAAGCCACTGGCAACTGCACCTCCTGAAGACAGTGTGTAGTCCGAAGATTTATCTCGCATCTCCAAGCCCCAGAAGGTCAAGATGCCTCTGCCACACACCGGCCAAGAACTAACAGCTGCTGCCATTCTGCGCAATGATGACATCGATCTGTCAAGTGATGAAGATCTTGCAGATGACGCTCTTGAGCAACTCATCAAGAGAAAAGAAGAAGCAGAAATCTTCAACGATCTGCCTCTCTTTGATGTAACCATCATCCACAACTTCATTAACGAGTGGTTTGACACACCAAACATCAGCTTTGAAGATCTGCAACTACCCATTGGCCTCAGTGTCGCCTTCCAAGGCGCCATTGCTTCAGAGGTAGCTGTCACCCAGCGCATTGTTGAACTGAAGCAAAAGATTGACTATGAAAAGGCTCAGTTCAAGAAGCATATGGCCAAGCTCAGCGTGCAAGAAGTGAAGAACTTCAAGAGTATGATGCACGAGCTCAAGGAAGCCTTTGTAAAGAAACGTGCAGAAGCTCAGGGTTCGCATGAGCGCATGAAGGTTCTGGCTGACAGATGTGTGCAAGCCTACAATGAGGCTGAGAAGCGCAAGGCCCTTGGTCGTCCTGGCATAGACCCCAGGATGGCCGCAAAGAAGAAGAAGAAGCCTGCTACGGCTGAACCCGACGCACCAAGGCAGGAAGCAGTTCCTATTGTCTTCCCAACTAGAATGACTGGCTCGAAGCCAAAAAGCCGGTCAACCGCTTCAGAGCTCAAGAAGACGAGGACTGCTGAGGCTGAAGCTAGGAAGAGGAAACATCCTGAAGCCTCTCCTACTGCCCCCTCCAAGAAGAAGAGGAAGACCAAGAAAGATCGGGCTGCTCCCACAGAGCCTTTGATAGTTAAACCTATTTCTATGGTTTATCCTAACGCTGAACGTCAACTGACAATCCATGAGCCTGCTTCCACAGAGGCTCATGAAGCTGAAGACTTTCCAGCAGCTGATCCCATCGCTGCTGAAGACATTGGTCAACATGACCATGTAGAAGATGGTGCAGTCCTTCCTCAGCTCGAGAACAGCGAACTCATCAGCATTGGTCGTCCACTAACGCCAATTGCACAGAATGCTTCATGGGCGGATCGCCCACAAGAGGAAGAAGACCTTGAGGCCTAGCCAACTCCAACTCCACAGGCGTCGCCTGCGTTGCGCAGGCTTCGCAAAGGTCCAAGGCCTCAAGTCTCTGTTGAAGACATTCCGGATGCATCAGCCGCGGAAGAAGAAGTCCCCCAAGTTGCCACTCCCCTGTCCCACCAAGAAGCAGTTCTCAAGGAGAACGTGCTTGAAAATCTTGCGGCTGCCACAACCACCAATGAAGCCACTACTAATGTGGAGCCCTCCCGAACGGAAGAAGAAGACAGCAAAGCCACTGATCCCATCACTTCTATTCCTGAGTCTGCTGCCGGTCCTCAATTCGACTATCATGTTGAGCACATGCCTCAGGTACAGAAGCCAATCCCAAGATTGCCAAGGTTCCCAGGTCCTGCATCAGCACCTGGCTCCTTCAATATCAATGGCTTTAGAGCAGACAATACATTCTTCGATAGCTCCAGGAACCCCTACTCAAGGGAAAGGATATCATCTGATCGGTTCTGGAGCTATCCGCAGCGAAGCTATTACTCATGCATTCTTTACAACCAAGGTCGCATCTTCCCACACAAGCGCCTTGACATTGAAGCTATAGCTAGTCTGCCCTGTCTGGAAGAAGCTTTGGATTGCTTCAAGGAAGATGGACTGCTGCCGTTCGTTACTGACCAAGAGCATTGGAATGAAGAGTTGCTGCTCCAATTCTATGCCACACTTCACATCCGCGGGTATAGCAGAGATCCGAAGACTTGGGTCCTGGAGTGGATGACTGGAAACGTTCATCACGAAGCCAAAGCCTTTGACATCATTGAGCTCACTGGTTTGCCCACTCCTGGCGATCTCTACGAGCATGGCTGTCAGCTGCATAGTGAAGCTATTGAGAGCATCTTTCAGAAGCCTGAACCTGATATGAGTCAGATGCTCAGCATGATGAAGCCATTGCCCCAAGATGTTGCTTATCCCATGGAGTTCTTCATTGAAGACCTTGAGTATCTGCCAAGAACCATTTATCACATCATCAGGCGAACTCTCTGGCCCATCAAAGGGCATTCTCCACATGCCAAGCTTGAGGGTGCAATGAAGACTTTGATCTTATATATTCTTCATGGAAAATGCTTCAATGCATAGGACTTCTTCATTCGCCAACTTGCTGCATCAGGCTCTGATCTGTTTGGCTTGAAGTTCTACGCCCCATGGGTAATGCGGCTAATCAAACTTCACTCCGATATCTCATATCAGCCATCTGCTCGCAATCATCGGATTTTTCTGCCTGATGTGGATATCTCTATTGAAGCCATCTATCCTGAGCCTGCCAAGGAACCTCTAAGTCTTCAGAATGCAGAGCATCAGAGTTTCTCTCAGAACATTGAAGGAGTTCAAGCAGTCACTCGTGTGTATCCTTTGGCTGGCACTACACGTGCACCACACCCTGCTTCCACTGAAGCCACTGATAGTACAACTGCTCCACGACCCAAGAAGCGCACTCGTGTTCTCAACGACCGAGAGCTTCTTGTGGCTCTTCATCAGAAACAGGATAGGCATCATGACTGGCTGAAGCGTTAGATGCAAAGCCTCTTGGTGGATGTTAATTGCATTCGCAATCTTGCCACCAAGAATGCTTTCGTTGCCCATGAAACCTATCGCCGCACATGGAAAGGGCTAACGCTGATGTGTTCTGAAGATGATCTTCAAGAGGATGGCTTCACTGAGCGATTCAAGTTTGATTCCACACCTCCTCGAAGGGCTGTGCTGCGAGGAACTCCATCCCTTGAAGACTCTGAGTTATCTTCCTCTGCTGCAACTGTGACTTCCAGAGTGATCGAGGATGAAGACGATGCTACTTCACCGCCACCTCCTTCAACACGCTTCAACTCTGCTCCAAGCTCTTCGGCACCGCCAAACACCACCAACGACCCTGCTCCTTCACCTACTCCTCATGGGAACGAGTAGATGCTCTATGTCTTCAAACCTTTTTGGTCCTTACTGACAAAAGGGGGAGAAGCATATGAGGTTGATAGTCTTCAAGAGGGTCCATATGGGCGGGTGCTTTATATTTTGCTTCGTGCTTACAACTCTCGTTTTGCTACATTTGGTTCTTTGAGTTGTAACACTTAAACTCGATGGTCGTCTGCCACTTATCTGCCACCTTGTTTTGCGATGATAAATTCCGCATGTGCGACGATAAATTCCGCACTTAGATCATTCTGCAGACGTCCATTTTCCATTATGCATGTCATTATCTTCATATACTTTCACATGCATAGTGGATTGTCATCATAAGTTAAAGTGGATCTCCACAAGTACAACCTGCCATGTGCATTTGCATTCCAAAAGCAAATTACTTATATGCACATCTTTAGGGGGAGCCCTTGCAACTTATGAAGACAATTCCTTATCCTTTACAATTTCACAGATTATATTCCCCGTTGAAAACTTCAACTAGTTTGTCATCAATCACCAAAAAGGGGGAGATTGTAAGTGCATCTAGTGCCACCCCTAGTTGGTTTTGGAGTATTGACGACAAACCTAGTTGAGGGACTAATGTGTTTGTGAGAATTGGAGGATAACACAGGTAGAAGTCCCTCATTGATTCGGTTTTCCTACCAGAGATGACCCCTAAAAATGTATGAAGACATTGAAGTCAAAGGTGGTATATGAAGATATTCACATTGAAGACTATGACAAGAGAAGACACCACATGAAGCCTATGGAGCTCTAAGACTTAGATCTTTCGTAGTTCTCTTTTCTTTTGTGTTGAGTCATAGGAACCACCGTACTGTTAAGTGGGGTCCAAGAGAACTAGTCAGAATGACTGAAGTGATGCCTAACCAAAACATATGTCTTCGAATGAAGACTATGAGAGCGAATCTTGTCCAGAGTCGGACAAGTTAGCTTTGCTTGCAGCCCAAGCAAAGTTGCTGTGTGAGTTTGAAATGTGACCATTGGAACATGTGTCAGTTCCTTAGTGACCCAGGGTCATTTCGGACAAATCAGGTCGGGTTGCCAAGTGGCTATAAATAGCCCACCCCCTACAACCATAAACGGTTGGCTGCTCAGATTCAGAGTACGGCTTTTGTCGTTTGAGAGCAACCCACCTTGAAGCCTTTGAGAGAGAATTCCTTGCGAGGATAAAGCCCTAACCAACCAGAGCCAAAGAGAATTAGGCATCACTTAAGTCTTCTTGTCTGTGTGATCTGAAGACTTATTACATTTGAGGATTGTGCATCCTCCAGCCGGTTAGGCGTCACATTCTGAGCATCCAAGAGACATTGTGAATTGCCGGTGAACGAAGTTTGTGAAGGTTTGGGAGTCTACCTTGAAGACTTACCAGAGTGATTGGGTGAGGTCTGTGTGACCTTAGCTCAAGGGGAATACGGTGAGGATTGGGTGTCCTGAGCTGCGTGTTCAGGACTGGGTGTCCGGGATAGTGTGTCCTAAGGTTTAAATACCTAGACGCCCTAACCAGACGTACAGTTGTCACAGCAACTGGAACTGGTCCAACAAATCATTGTCTTCAATGAGTCACTGGTTTCATCTTCCCTTCCCTTTACTTATTGTTACTCCTTGTGAAGTCATTGTATGTTTGCACTATCTTTTGTCTTCACTGAGTGACTGCATGTTCTGTCTGGCTTCACAATATCTTCCTACCTGATCCTTACTACATTGTTGCTATTAGTCATTGTGCTTTCACTCTATTGAATAGTTGACTATGGCTTGCCTAGTGTAGTCTACCTTCCGCTGCCGGGTATTAGGTTTATTTCTATCGTTTGTCTTCATAACTCCCACGTTTTGAAGACTTTCATAAAAATTGCCTATTCACCCCCCCTCTAGTCGATATAACGCACTTTCAGCAACATGTTTCATAAAATAGGTAAATCGGCCATTGATAAAGGACGATTGAAATTTGTTGAGACACCAAGGCATCACCAGTCTATTCCGATTGGTCCCGATGTCAGAAAGTTTTTGAATTGGCTACTTCAAGCCGATCCATTTAAAGAGAAGGAAAAAACTGCAGGTGATGGGATTAAGCTTTCAAGTAAAGAAGTTGTTGAAGAGCATAATGAACATAATCTTGAGGGCAACAATTCCATCGAAGCTACAATGGAGACACCAAGGACTGGGGCAGCAAGAAAATTCAGAGATCGGTGCAAGCACAACCAAAGGAAACAAAGGCCACAATAAGCACAAGTGCAAGAAATCCAAGGTCACTTTTGCACAATTATTAGATAAATATCAAAATAAGAGTGAAGAGAAAATTTCTTATCGGCCAACCAATGCAAAGCATCAAGATCACCTGAAGGCGCAAATATGAGGATCGGTATTGGAAAAGTGAATATTTTCATGCAACATATTCATATCCTTATTTTGGGCCGCCAATGCCAATGTCCTGGATTTCTCCCTATGCTCGTGTAGATTCATATCCATCATGGGACAAGTATGATACAAGGGCGCGTTCTTCATCTTATTTTAGACCATCTCACAAACATTATGGAGCTCCAAAAAGATCAACATTTGAACAATCACATGTCAAAGACCGTTTCAATCATAAGGAATCGTTCCAGAGCTCAAGGAACAAGAAAGAGGTGGTCAAACAAATTTATCGTGTTAAAAATATGGTCGTAAGAGTGCTACTTCAGATTTGATCTCAAATAAGAAGGAGCCAATTAAAATATTGACATTGGCTACTAATGGCGATGACGCAAGTCAATCAAGTACCAAATCTGAAGAGAAGAAGTTGAGAGTGCACATGGTAAAACAAGAATTGCCATTGCTTCAAACAAAATCACAGCTAGGGTGCCCACTCGGCTTATCATATTGGCAAAACAAGAAATTACAAAAACTTAGTGCACAAGAACTTGAACAAAGGAATATGGCATGGGTTCCCAAAGGAAGTATTCAAAATAAGAATTATGTGCAAGCTTCCTTTACAAGGAGTGCGGCAAATGTGAAGAAGGAAAAGAGTGAAAACTATGAAGGACCAAGCCGAAGGTTTCAACATCTTCGGTTAACACATTATCCATTTTCTTAAACAATGTTGTTGATGCCTATGCCATGGAATTTCTCATCAGGTATGATTGGTTACCCTCAATGGGCTTATTTTAAACCATGGACGCAATATAATTTCTTACATCATGAATGGGTATTACCAAATCATCATATGTTTGGTTAGCTTTACTTTTGTTGCTAATCCAAATGGTCGATATATACTTATCGTCCTAAGCACATAAAATGGCCGATGGAGTGTTGACATCGTCCTCAGGAAAAGCATCGTGCAAGTTATTTTTCGGCACACAAGTTTGCCGAAAAACAGGGGGGCATGTGTTGTCACCAGATTTTGGCACGACGAAGAACTTAATTAAGATGGCCTCAAATGGAGAAATGCTCAAAGTGAGAAAGTTCCGTATCTTCAAAAGGAAAAACTTTGATATTTGGTCCATAGTCATCCGGTCTCATCTCTAAGGCCGAAGTTGTGTTCGAAGTACTTAGATTTTGTATTCAGAACACTATTCGGATGATTACTCCCCCAAGACTTCCCCATATTTTAAACTGATCTACATGAATTGTCTTCGTCTCGTCGAAACGATCGATTTTGATATAAAGATCATCTCAATCGGAGGTCATATGCAAAAGTTAGAGCCCGCACAGCGCGCCCCTCCAGTGAGCAAAAATATGACGTCCGGAACCAGACACATATGTGGGTATGTCTGATGTGCTGCGTGAATAATTAGCTGTCTTGCACGAGCGATTTGACCCTTGAGATGACCTCTGATGAAAAAAACTGTCAACATGATAGTTGTTCGTCTCGTCGAAACGGTCAAGATTGCTTTTGGGCTCGATTTCATCCGAGGTCGTTTGTCACCACAAAAAGGACCCTCAAAGTACAGCCAGTTTAAACCGAACAGTTTTGAAAAGTTCAGATAAAGCCAGTCCGAATTTGACAAGGGTTTTGGACGTGAATTGATGTAATTTTTTTGTAAGGAAAGACTAGATAAATCCTTTGCTTGTACGGGAAGTCCAGCCGCCTCTTATATATGTTGGGGGTGACGGCCGATTGAAACAACACACAATCGAACAAATCTATCTATATCTTTTACCTTTACTTTTCCTTCTCCCTTGTTGTAGTGACCAGACCTCAAACGGTCTGATCTCTGTGCTCAGGTGTCATCCCTGGATCAGTAATGCTGACACCACATAGTTCTTGGAGGATTTATAACAGAGTAGCAATCACACACTTATTACATCGAGTGTCTCCATAGAGAACTTATTACAATAAATATGGCTTAAGGCCATCTAATAACGATAATAGCGGAAGGCTTGGAAGACAAGTGAGTCCATCAACTCCAACAGCATCACTGAGTATAGAACCACGACCTAAAAAGTCCTTAATCGTCGTCTGAAAAGTCTGCAACATTAACATTGCAGCCCGAAACGGGTCAGCACATGGAATATGCTAGCAAGGTAACACATAGAGAGTAACGGAATGAAACAGCTATTCTATATGCATATTTGGCTGGTGGAAAGCTCTATGGTTACAGTTTTGCGTAAAGCCAAATTTTCCCTACTACAAAGGAATAAATTTTATTTAACTATCATGGTAGTTGTTAAACATTGAGAATGGTTGACAGCATTCTCAATCCCAATTAAGCATCATCACTAATCAAAACCCAACAAAATTAATTTAGAGTAACATGTTGCGATTCACATGATAATCCAAGTATTAGATACTCAAGTTGTCCATAACCGGGGACACGGCTAACCATGATTAGTTTATACACTCTGCAGAGGTTTGCGCACTTTTCCCCACAAGACTCGATCGCCTCCGTTTGGTTTCTCGCACTACATGGTGTTTGAGAAGATGGATGACCGAGACATAGTCTTTTAGAAGCGCTAGCACCTTACGATGGATAGACCATTACACCTACTTTCCCCTACATCTGCTAGTCTGCCCTGTAAGAGTTTGCATGACTTAATCAACTATGCTAGAGCCCATAATAGCTTGTGGCTGCACACGGAAGTTTCTAGTATGAAAAATCTCATGATCCCTTTGGGCCTGGGTGGCGGTCCATAAAGAAAAACAGGCAACTAGAATACCCAGGTACCTCAATCCACCTAGATGTGTGTTTAAGTTGCCACCTTAGATAATCCATTAATTAACAAACTCACATCTATCGTGGATATCACTCACCCAATCCACGTCTACTAGCATAGCATGGCATAATAGGCAAACATAGAAGTAACTCCAAAGGTTTGATAATATAACAGGGAATAGGTACTACCTCAACTACTTCCCATCCCACAATTTAATTAGATCCTAATCATGCAATTTTTGAGGATTGATCTAATGCAATAAAACTGGGTAGTAGGAGGTATGATCAAAGTGTTACTTGCCTTGCTGATGATTCGCGAAACCTAGAGATTCGAAGTAACAGGCGGCGCACGCCGGGTATTCTATCGCAGAAAAAAAACAAGCATACAATAAGTATTCATCTAATGCACAGGTAAAACTCAAATAAGAGATCTAACCAGAAGGTTCAACTTAAGAACTCCGGTTTGCAAAAAGAATCAAATCAAACAAAGCAACGAAACTCAAACGACAAAAGAAACAGGCTTCGTTTACTATTCTGGATCTAGGGAAATTTTTACAGTGGCAAAAACTTGTTTAAGTTCGTTAAACGGGTAGAGGGTTTCGAGATGAAACTCCCGGCGCTTGAATCGCATGAATCCGATAAACGAGCGAAAAGTTATACTAAAACGAAAATCGGATCAGGAATCGCGATCAGAAAAATCGCAAATTAAATCCGAGAAAAAGAAAAACGATGAACGCTCGCTAGAACGAACTGTCAGGACCCTGATTCCAAGTCACATTGATCTAGCCGGTAACACCTCATATCACTTTGCGGCCTCACGCACGGTATCCCACGGGTGTCACCTTACCATGGCCCGGGACCGTTTGCGCCTTTTGGCTCACGTATATGATAGTGTCGCTAGCATCCATATGACAGAGAACCCGGGCCGACATGGCTAGTCGTGAACCCAAAGCGGCACAGACCTATGGAGACAGGCATACATGAATCACATTGAACATGTCGGTCATCAACAAGTGATTCCGGGCTGTAGCACTGGGCTAACAGGACTCCGGGGAACCCCGGGCTGTAGCAGGCTAGGCAGGACTCCGGAAGTCACCGTGTGACATTTCCCCGAAGGGACAGACATAGGGACGAAGTGAAACACATGCCGGCCTGTCAAGTGTCCTGAACAGTAGTGCTGGGCTAGCAGGACTCCGGTGAACGGGGCTGTAGCGGACTACTATGGCTCAAGGAACACTAGACTACATTTCCCCATAAGAAAGGCTGCCAAGGATAAACAACTAGATTGTCGGATCCCACTCATACCAAGCATTTCAATCATACACACAATATGCCCGATATGAGTACATACAACATGGCATCACAACAAAACTCTACAACATAACATGTCATACGGATAGGGGTCACATGACCCGATACTCAAGTCATACAATCATACAAGCACATGCGGAAGCAACTAGTCTGAGTACAGACTCTAGAAAGAAAGAAGGCTTCTCGAAGCCTGTCTATCTACATAGGGCCCTCCATGGCCAGGATCACCACCTGGGTGGCTAGTCACTCATCGACGTCAAGGCCTACATAAAACCCACCGGAGGGGGCAGTGTTGTCGTCTGAAAAGAACAAATAAGCAAACATGAGTACAAAGGTACTCAGCAAGTCTTACATCAGAACCTACCATACATGCTTATTCTCAAGAAGGCGGTGGGGTCGATGCAGCAAGCCAGCTTTGACTCTTGGCTAAGCTATCCTACGGAACTCCACCAGTAAAATAGTTTTCGCACACGAGTCCACTACTCACCAACACAATACTCCACCGGGGATCCTCCCTCGTCATCCTACGAGAGGGCCATCCTCGGTACTCACACTTATCTTGAGTCTTTTAGTAGTATCCATTAACTTGTCTATGAACTGTATATGCAACCAAGTAGTCCTTTACCGCGGACGCGGCTATTCGAATAGTTTTGTACCCTGCAGGGGTGTACTTCGTCACACATGTTTCCACCACTTAGCGCCTGCACACGACATGTGCTCGGCAGACTTCAAGCGAAAACCGACGTGGGTGTAGACCACGACCTGACTAACCTCACAAGTCTCTAGTCCAGGTTTATCGCCTACTCAGGTTCCATCCGCAAGGAAATCCGGCCGGGGTGTCCTCAACGGCCCCAAACGATGTGAACAGGGTTCCCGAGACACCAAACGGGTGACTCGGTACACCGTGCCACGGTGTATCTACCGCAACATAGCCCACCCCTAGGGTCAGCGCTACGCACGGCCACCAACACATGTCCTACAAACACCAGAAACTAGTTGCAACTCCTGGACAGAGGCGAGAGGGGTCAGTAAGTCGAGCGGGGTCATATTTCAGGGCCCAATGTGTGGTAGTAGCTGAATCTTAAATCACGCATACAGATCTCAGTTTTTAGGGACAGCCTCAATGAAACAACCCACCATGTACTCCTACATGGCCTCTCATCGATACCTTTACCAAAACATGTTCAACACATCCCTCACATTACCGGCATAAGCATTTTACTCTAGCCCATCTCCCAGATGAACCAGACCTGACACAACACTAATCATAGCAGGCATAGCAAGGTAGGAATCACATACATGGCTCAATCAACTCCTACACATGCTAGTGGGTTTCATCTAGTTACTGTGGCAATGACAGGTCATGCAGAGGATAAGGGTTCAACTACCGTAGCACACAGCAGTTTGAATCGTGTTGTCTTAATGCAGTAAGCAAGAGTAGAAGCGAGAACATGGGTTTGTATCGGAATGATCAATGGTTGCTTGCCTGATGGAGTGGTAGCGGGATACTGCCCTTCAGTTGGATACTCGTGAATATCCTCAGAGGCAAAACCTACCACGGAGAACACATCGGAACACAATCAACACATGACGATATGCAACAATATGATGCATGCTATGACATGGCAATATGATTGTGTCTTAGCCTAATGCAAGCTAAAATAGAAAGGGATGAACTCATTTGAATCAAAGATTCAAATATTAGCTCATTAAACATGGCATTTATAGTGCATTACCTTATTCTGCCTAAACAGAAAGGTAAACTTGTTTTGTCATGCATGAAACCATTACAGACGGATAGATTGAATTTTTCTGATAATTTTTCATATATAAATTATTTCATTTGGAGTTACGGTTGAATTTCTATGAATTTTTGAAGTTTGAATTATTTCCTGGAATTTCCTATATAAAAATAAATCCAAAAAATGCATTACTGCGTCAGCATTGCGTCATGCTGACCTCAGCAGGTCAAAGGCGCCAGCCCAGGTCAAACTTGACTGGTGGGCCCCTTCTGTCAGCCTCTCAGTGCACTAACTACGTTTAGTTAGCCTAATTACTGGGCAGGGCCCACTAGTCAGTGACTATACTAATTAAACTAACTAATTTTAGTTAGAAACTAATCTGGATAATTAGCAGAGGGGGGCCCACTTGTCATTGACTCAAAGGAGTCAACCTGGGCCCACCCAGTCCATGTCAGTGGTCAAACCACCGGTCAACAGGGCTAATCCCGCCGGCGTTGAGTCGCTGGCGAGGCCGAGACGGCGGAGGTCTTCGGAAAACGCTCTCAGGCGACCAAATCGGCGACGGAGACCCTCTACGGGTAGCTGGGAACGAGCCGCAGCGTTTGGTGGTGGTAGTTGTGCTCGGGGTGGCCGGAAACGTCGCCGACGACGAGCTTGGCGGTCGCGAGAGTCGGGTGAGGTCGGTTTCGACGCTACGGTGCACGGGAGGAAGATCTGGTGGTGGCTACAGGTTCCTGGTGCTGCACTGAGCATGGTGACGCACTCGGACACATGCTTACACGGCCGTAGCCACGACGGCGACATGGCGGCGGCGAGGAGCGCTCGGGCTCGAAGGGGGCGGTGGCTACGAGGCATAATCGAGAACGGGAACTAGGGGGAAAAGAAGAGGAGCTCACAGCGGAGTCGAAGAGGGGGTCAGCGAGCTCGGGGCGGGCTGGAGAAGAGGTGCGGTCGCCGGCGATCTCGGATGCCCGAGGTTGAAGACGAGGGCGAAGGCGGCGTTGCAGGGCTTCCAGCTAAGCGTGGCTCGGTGGGGAGGACGAGGGAGTCGAGGCGGAGCTGATGGGCTCGTCGGAGGGGCGAGGGGAGGTCTCTGGCGGCGACTACTGCGATCGGCGGCGAGGGACGCGCTCGGCCATCACGGGAGAGGATGAGGGAGACGAGGGGGAGAGTGAGAAAGGATGAGAGGGAGACGTGGGGGTCGCGTGGCGTCCTCTGGGCGTCTCCCGGCGTCGGCAGAAGCAGGAGGTGGCCGGCGCGTGGCCGGCGCGCGGCGAGCACGCGCGCCTGCCTCCTGGCGCGAGGTAGGGGGTGACTGGCCGAGCCAGGTATGGCCCAGGTGGGCTTCTTTCTCCCTTTTTTTGATTTAGTTTCTGTTTTCTATTAAACTGCAACTGTTTAGCTTTATTTAAAATACTAGAACATTTCCAAAAATCCTGAAAATAAATGTGGCCTCTGTTTAGAATATTTCCAACAGGAAACATTTACTCCCAGAATTATTTGAGCATTTAAATTATTTTATAGCATTTAAATGCCCAAATTCAAATACTTATGATTTAATTTAATGACCTTCTGTTGACCTAGAAAATTGTGCACCAATTTTGCCAGAGGTTCTAACCTAAGACAAAGAGGGTGAACATTTTAGAAGGGCATTTCAGGTTCATTGAAATTATTTGTAGTAAACCCTAGTTGATTTCAAAAGGGTGCTGGGGGTTCTGCCTTCCCCGTTTCAAGTTTCTGATGAAAAGTAAACATGATGCACACTCTAATGCATGGACTAGCTAGGGTGTGACAACTCACCCCCACTCAAAAGAATCTCGTCCGGAGATTTAGGATCCTCTGGAAAGAAGGTGAGGT
Organism: Triticum dicoccoides; assembly: GCF_002162155.2. Lineage (NCBI taxonomy): Eukaryota > Viridiplantae > Streptophyta > Magnoliopsida > Poales > Poaceae > Triticum > Triticum dicoccoides. The sequence goes on along the minus strand of NC_041390.1, from coordinate 390,753,942 downwards.
ACTTGAGTCGAAGACGATCCTCCCTTTCCCAAGTGGCTTCTTCCTCGGAATGATGTGACCATTGAACCTTGAGAAACTTGATATTATGACGTCGAGTGGTACGCTCGGCTTGATCAAGGATACGAATGGGATATTCCCGATAAGAGAGGTTATCTTGTAGATCAAGCGTTTCGTGGTCCACTCCACGGATAGGATCCGCGAAGCAACGCCTGAGTTGTGAAACGTGGAAGACATCGTGAACTCTGGAAAGATGCGGGGGTAGTTCCAATTGGTAGGCAGCTTCTCCTCGTTTGGCAAGAATACGAAAGGGTCCAATGTAACAAGGAGCCAACTTGCCTTTGATACCGAAACGATGGGTTCCCTTTAACGGAGTAACCCGGAGGTAAGCCTTCTCGTCGACTTCATAAGTCATAGGCTTATGTTTACGATCATATTGACTCTTTTGACGAGATTGGGCTGTTTTCAATTTCTCACGAATAACGCGAACCTGTTCTTCTACTTCCTGAATCATATCCGGGCCAAAGAGTTGTCTTTCCCCGGTTTCTGACCAGTTAAGAGGTGTTCGACATTTTCGTACATAAAGAACTTCGAAAGGAGCTTTGCCTAAGCTGGCTTGACAACTATTGTTATAAGCAAACTCCGCGAATGGAAGGCATTTCTCCCAACTCATTCCGAACGAGACGACGGAGGCTCGGAGCATATCTTCCAGAATTTGATTGACTCATTCCACTTGACCACTTGATTGAGGATGGAAGGCGGTGCTAAAGGAGAGACGAGTTCCCATAGCATTTTGGAAACTTTCCCAAAATCGAGAGGTGAAGAGACTCCCACGGTCTGAGTTAATTTCTAATGGAACACCATGAAGAGACACTATTCGGGAGATGTATAAATCGGCCAGCTGGCTAGCGGTGATACTCTCATGAACAGGTAGAAAGTGGGCTACCTTGGAAAGTCGGTCGATCACAACGAAGATGTCATTATTCCCACTCTTGGTCCTGGGAAACCCAGTGATGAAATCCATACTGATTTTATCCCATTTCCATTCAGGAATAGCCAAAGGTTGAAGGGTGCCAGCAGGCCGTTGATGCTCTGCTTTAACACGGCGACAAACGTCGCAGCTAGCAATGTATTGAGCGATTTCTCTCTTCATCCTAGTCCACCAAAACCTCTAGTGTAGGTCTTGATACATTTTAGTACTACCGGGATGAATGGTGAGAGGGGATTCATGAGCTTCCTTAAGGATCAACTGGCGTAGATGTTGTTTCTTGGGAACCACCAAACGGTTCTCGAAGAAGACAACACCTCGCTCATCCATGGAGAAACATTTAGCAACTCCGCTAGCGATGTTTTCCTTAATCCGGGATATGCCCTTATCACGCTTCTGGGCAGCTATGATTTGATCCATAAGGGTAGGTTTCGCCACCAGGGTGGATAGGAATCCTCGAGGAACAATGTGAAGATTAAGCTTACGAAATTCCTCATGGAGAAATGGTTGACTTTGTTGTAACATCAGGTTGTTACAATAGGACTTACGGCTTAGCGCATCAGCCATGACATTGGCTTTGCCCGGGGTGTAAGTTATTCCTAAGTCGTAATCCGAGATCAACTCAACCCAACGTCTTTGCCTGAGATTCAAATCTGGTTGGGTGAAGATATATTTCAAACTTTGGTGATCGGTGAAGATCTCGCAACGATTACCGAGGAGGTAATGTCGCCAAGTTTTAAGTGCATGGACTACAGCTGCAAGCTCTAGATCATGTGTGGGATAATTTTCCTCATGTGGGTGTAATTGTCGTCAAGCATAGGCAATTACCTGATGATCTTGCATGAGTATGCAACCTAGTCCTTGTCGCGAGGCGTCGCAATAGATAATAAAGTCCTTGGAGAAATCTGGTGGTACCAGTACGGTAGCAGATGTCAGGCGTCTTTTCAGTTCCTAAAAGCTAAACTCGCACTGTGGAGTCCACTCGAACTTTTTATCTTTCTTGAGGAGTTCAGTTAGAGGTTTAGCAACCTTGGAGAAATTCTCGACGAAGCGGCGGCAATAGATCGCTAGGCCAAGGAAACTCCGAACTTGCTTGACCGTTTCAGGTATAGTCCAATCAAGGACGGCTTGAACTCGCTCGGGATTGACAGCAATACCCTTACCAGAGATTACATGGCCTAGATAGGTCACTTCTGGCAACCAAAATTCACACTTGGAGAATTTGGCATAAAGGCGATGCTCTCGAAGTTTCATCAATACCAGCCTTAGATGTACGACATGTTCCTCTTCATTCTTGGAGTAGATGAGTATGTCATCGAGGTATACTATGTTGGGGAACGTTGCAGAAAATTAAAAATTTTCCTACGGTTTCACCAAGATCCATCTATGAGTTCATCTAAGCAACGAGTCAAGGGAGAGAGTTTGCATCTACATACCACTTGTAGATCACGAGCGGAAGCTAGCCAAGGGGATGGTGATGATGGAGTCGTACTCGAACGTGATTCGGATCACCGATGTCCAAGTGCTGAACGGACAGCACCTCCGCGTTCAACACACGTACGGGACGGGAGACATCTCCTCCTTCTTGATCCAGCAAGGGGGAAGGAGAGGTTGAGGAAGATTGCTCCAACGGCAGCACGACGGCGTGGTGTAGTTGGTGCAGCAGTACTCCGACAGGGCTTCGCCAAGCATATACGGAGGAGGAGAGGTGTTGGGGAGGGGAGGGGCTGCGCCTTGGCTTGTGTTAAGCTCCCATGCGCCTCCCCACTATATATAGGGGTGGAGGGGCTGGTTTCTTGCCCTCCAAGTCCATTGGGGCGTTGGCCAAGGTGGGAGGAAAGAAATCCCATCATTTCCTTCCCCACCGATTGTTATCCCCCCTTTTTAGGGATCTTGATCTTATCCCTTCGGGATATGATCTTATTCCTTCTAAGGGGGGATCTTGGTGCGCCTTGACTAGGGGTGTGGGGCCTTTCCCCCACTACTCACGTTCATGTGGGTCCCCCCATGCAGGTGGGCCCACTCCGGAACCTTCTAGAACCTTCCCGGTACAATACCGAAAAATCCCGAACATTTTCCGGTGGCCAAAATAGGACTTCCCATATATAAATCTTTACCTCCGGACCATTCCGGAACTCCTCGTGACGTCCGGGATCTCATCCGGGACTCCGAACAACATTCGGTAACCACATACAAACTTCCTTTATAACCCTAGCGTCATCGAACCTTAAGTGTGTAGACCCTACGGGTTCGGGAGACATGTAGACATGACCGAGACGTTCTCCGGTCAATAACCAACAGCGGGATCTGGATACCCATGTTGGCTCCCACATGCTTCTCGATGTTGTCATCGGATGAACCACGATGTCGAGGATTCGATCAAACCCTGTATACAATTCCCTTTGTCAATCGGTACGTTACTTGCTCGAGACTCGATCGTCGGTATCCCAATACCTTGTTCAGTCTCGTTACCGGCAAGTCACTTTACTCGTACCGTAATGCATGATCTCGTGGCCAACACTTTGGTCACCTTGAGCTCATTATGATGATGCATTACCGAGTGGGCCCAGAGATACCTCTCCGTCATACGGAGTGACAAATCCCAGTCTCGATCCGTGTCAACCCAACAGCTACTTTCGGAGATACCTGTAATGCACCTTTATAGTCACCCAGTTACATTGTGACGTTTGATACACCCAAGGCACTCCTACGGTATCCGGGAGTTACACGATCTCATGGTCTAAGGAAGAGATACTTGACATTGGCAAAGCTCTAGCAAACGAACTAAACGACCTTTGTGCTATGCTTAGGATTGGGTCTTGTCCATCACATCATTCTCCTAATGATGTGATCCCGTTATCAACGACATCCAATGTCCATAGCCAGGAAATCATGACTATCTGTTGATCACAACGAGCTAGTCAACTAGAGGCTCACTAGGGACATATTGAGGTCTATGTATTCACACGTGTATTACGATTTCCGGATAATACAGTTATAGCATGAATAAAAGACAATTATCATGAACAATGAAATATAATAATACTTTTATTATTGCCTCTAGGGCATATTTCCAACATACTACGACGAATTTATCCAAGTACTCCATGAAGACCGAGTTCATTAACCGAGAGAAGGTAGCCGGGGCATTGGTTAAACCGAAGGACATGACGGTGTACTCGTATTTTCCATAACGAGTAACAAAGGCCGTTTTGGGTATGTCCCCGTTTCTGATTTTGATTTGATGGTAACCCAACCTCAAATCCATCTTGGAGAAGACTGAGGATTCAGCGAGCTGATCATACAGATCGTTGATCCTGGGAAGCGGATATTTGTTCTTGATGGTGACCAAGTTGACAGGTCGGTAATCCACAACCATTCGATCCGTTACATCCTTCTTCTTAACGAAGAGGACGGGGCAAGCCCAAGGAGAGGAACTAGGACGGATGAAACCCTTTTTCAAGGACTCATCGAGTTGATTCTTAAGCTCGGCTAGTTCTAGGGGTGCCATCTTATAGGGTCTTCTAGAAATTGGAACGGTTCCTGGAACAAGGTCTATCACAAACTCGACATCCCTGTCAGGTGGAACACCTGGCAGTTCCTCTGGAAAGACATCCGGAAAATCTCGGACTATCGGAACATCCTCAAGGTCTGGAAGAGGGTTGGCATTTAGTGAGTAAAGCTGGCGCTTGGCCACTCGAGTTAAGACATTGACTGTCTTGCCCGATGGGTGAGTAAGTTGAACGGTTCTAGTGGCACAATCGATCTTAGCATAATGAGCTGACATCTAGTCCATACCCAAGATGATATTTATGTCGGAGGACTTGAGAGCTATTAAGGATGCAAGGAAGACAAGTCTATCGACAAGGATTTCGTTCCCATGGCTTACTCTAGAAGTTTGCCATTTGGAACCCGGAGTTTGAATTACCATGGAAGTGGGCATGTCGCAGAATGTCGTGTTATGCAATCGAGCATAGTTCTCAGATATGAATGAATGAGATGCTCCAGTATCGAAAAGAACAGATGCCGGATGGCAGTTAACAAGGAGCGTACCAAGGACAACGTTAGGATCCTCATGAGCCTCCTCGGCTGAAACATAATTGACATGGCCACGTACAATGGTGGCCGGCTTGGCGTAGAAGGTCTTCCCCGCTGGCTTACCACGGCCAACGGACTTCCCAGTTTGATTGGGGTTGTTGTTCTGGGGACACTCTCGGCTATAGTGACCCGGCTCTCCACACTTGAAGCACGTCACCACATTGGAGCGTGGAGCAGCATTAGCAGCGGGGCCACCATAGGGCTTGGGCGGTGCAAATTGCTGGTTGGGACGAGGCGCCTCAAAGGATGGCCTCGGGATGAACCTGGGTGGCAGTGCCGTGCTTGGAATCCCCACCCGGCGCTTCTGAGTTCCAGAGCCGGATGAAGAGCCAAAATCACGGGATTGCTTGCGTGAAGCATCATAATCAGTCTGGCCCGTCTCAGCACTGATGGCTTTATTGACCAACTTCTGAAAGGATGTGCACTCGTGTAGACGGAGATCGCGGCGAAGCTCAGGGCTAAGTCCCTTGCGGAACCTTGCCTGCTTCTTAGCGTCAGTAGAAACCTCTTCAGGAGCATAACGTGCCAGATTCCCAAATTCATGACTATAAGCATCCACAGTCAGTCTTCCTTGGGTGAAGTTGCAGAATTCCTCCCTCTTGCGATCCATGAGACCTTCCGGAATGTGATGTTCACGGAAAGCCTCACTGAATTCAACCCAAGTAGTGATTTGGCCGACCGGGCGCATAGCTTCGAAGTTTTCCCACCAAAGGCTAGCAGGGCCTTCGAGGTGATAGGCAGCATAGGTAACCTTGTCGGCTTCGGCTACGTCGGCAGAACATAGCTTGTGGGTGCTGCTGTGAAGCCAGTCATCCGCGTCGAGGGGCTCGACGGACTGGTTAAACTTTGGTGGGTACAGCTTGATAAAGTCATTGATTGACACCAAGTCATTTCGTGGGTGGCGTGTAGTGTTCTGCTCAATCCGCTCCAGCAGGCGGTTAGTCTCACGCTTGTTTCTTTCCGCCTCCAGCATTACTTCGGCCAGAGAAGGCGGGTGAGGCAGATTTTCACCTCTAGCTGCACTGGCTTCCCCCTGCTCCGGAACAGCGGGGTTGCCGTGGGTGTTGACCATCCTAGGAGAAAACAAGACAACGGTTTGGACAAGGATGGATCAAACTTAGCAAGGAAGTGCAGAATGTAATGGATAACACGGAATGCAGGGATGTTCATCCGTATGTCATGGTAATATAAAACTACCATATATATACCAACGGTCATACACATCATACATAGTTTAGTACAAGCCCAGGCTACAGTACAACTATGATGAAAGATGTTACATCTCATCGGAGGCATTCCAAGCTCCTATACATTATTTGTCTACACCTCCGGAATTGATTACACGCCAAGTCATATTCCACAAGTCACGCAGGACAGTGGAGATACAACTACTACAATACTAGTGGTATTACTACTAACTCAGACTGCTCCGTAGTAGTCCTCATAGAAGTCACCTCCATAGCCTGGAAGTTCAACGTGACCATCCGGAAACAGACGGTCCTGAGGAGCCTGTGGACCATAGGGGCTAGGATGAGGTCTTGGACCAACAAACGGTGGCCTGCGGGGACCACGGGGTGGGGTGATGCCTCCCACATCACGCCAATCCACCATGTCTAGCAGAGCTGATCTCACAGGATACAGATCCCTTGTATCCATACATCCAGCTTGCACCGCAGGTGCAAACCGAGTCAATGTGGCCCAATGATCAGCAGGGTATTGAAAAGCTCCAACCTCAAGGCCCGATTCTCTCGGTCCTTATCTTCGAGCATCTCGGCAGTGGTACGAGTTAATGAGTCCTCCTGAGTGGAGTCAGCATAGATGGCCTGAAGATACCCTTGCGCTCCCGGAAGTGAAGCTGGCATGTAACGGAAGTCGGTGTTCCGAAGCAGGCCAGTCCGGACTCGCATGATGGTCATCATGGAATAGGCAGCATCCTGCACAGCCATCTCAACGGTAACCCCGAGTCCATAGGAACAGTGAAGGGGCTCGGTAGATCCAGGATAAGAAGGAAATATCCTGACGGTGCCGAAATACTGGCTTTGGTTAAGTTGCGGAACTGCTCTTCGACGGTGTATTCGGGATACCAACGGTAACCCATCTCGATCATGACCCGGACTAACATAGCAGTATGACCGGGCACGTCGAGGCACCTGGTCAGGCGAACCACTTGGTTATGAACACGGTTGGCCATCTGAAAGCACAACCACAAGACAAAGACATCAGAATTTCTAGGGAAAATTGGACAGCATAACGGCTGTAAATGCTCAGAAAAAGATTTGAGACAACCACAATAGTTCACAATACCACTCAACAACATCATATCAAGGTTCTGATTCAATTAGCAACATACTAAGAATGGTAGAAACTGAACTGGGACTTGTAACAACAATCCTATAAGCTACAACGGATTAGTAACACGTGAACCTGATAGAGGAAAGAAAGCCTAGTCCTTAACCCACGTTGAATGAGGAGAGAATGACTCAGATCAGAGGCATAGGTAAAGGAGTAAAAGAACCTTACGTTCCCTCCCACAATCAATTCCCCTACATATAACTAGAGCATTTCTAGACTCGACATCGACCAGTTTGGATCAACGAACCTACAGGCAGTCCGGCTCTAATGCCAACGCTGTCAGGACCCCGATTCCAAGTCACATCGATCTAGCCGGTAACACCTCATATCACTTTGCGGCCTCACGCACGGTATCCCACGGGTGTCGCCTTACCATGGCCAGGGACCGTTTGCGCCTTTTGGCTCACGTATATGATAGTGTCGCTAGCATCCATATGACAGAGAACCCCGGCCGACATGGCTAGTCATGAACCCAAAGCGGCACAGACCTATGGAGACAGGCATACATGAATCACATCGAACATGTCGGTCATCAATGAGTGATTCTGGGCTGTAGCACTGGGCTAATAGGACTCCGGGGAACCCCGGGCTATAGAAGGCTAGGCAGGACTCCGGAAGTCACCGTGTGACATTTCCCTGAAGGGACAGACATAGGGACGAAGTGAAACACATGCCGGCCAGTCAAGTGTCCTGAACAGTAGTGCTGGGCTAGCAGGACTCCGGTGAACAGGGCTGTAGCGGACTACTATGGCTCAAGGAACACTAGACTACATTTCCCCATAAGAAAGGCTGCCAAGGATAAACAACTGGATTGTCGGATCCCACTCATACCAAGCATTTCAATCATACACACAATATGCCCGATATGAGTACATACAACATGGCATCACAACAAAACTCTACAACTCAAGTACTCTATTTAAAGGCTCCAGAGAGCCATACATAACATGTCATTCGGATAGGGGTCACATGACCCGATACTCAAGTCATACAATCATACAAGCACATGCGAAAGCAACTAGTCTGAGTACAGACTCTAGAAAGAAAGAAGGCTTCTCGAAGCCTGTCTATCTACATAGGGCCCTCCATGGCCAGGATCACCACCTGGGTGGCTAGTCACTCGTCGATGTCAAGGTCTACATAAAACCCATCGGAGGGGGCAGTGTTGTCGTCTGAAAACAACAAATAAGCAAACATGAGTACAAAGGTACTCGACAAGTCTTACATCAGAACCTACTATACATGCTTATTCTCAAGAAGGCGGTGGGGTTGATGCAGCAAGCCATCTTTGACTCTTGGCTAAGCTATCCTACGGAACTCCACAAGTAAAATAGTTTTCGCACACGAGTCCACTACTCACCAACACAATACTCCACCGGGGATCCTCCCTCGTCATCCTACGAGAGGGCCATCCTCGGTACTCACACTTATCTTGAGTCTTTTAGTAGTATCCATTAACTTGTCTATGAACTGTATATGCAACCAAGTAGTCCTTTACCGCAGACGCGGCTATTCGAATAGTTTTATACCCTGCAGGGGTGTACTCCGTCACACATGTTTCCACCACTTAGCGTCTGCACATGACATGTGCTCGGCAGACTTCAAGTGAAAACCGACGTGGGTGTAGACCACGACCCGACTAACCTCACAAGTCTCTAGTCCAGGTTTATCGCCTATTCAGGTTCCATCCGCAAGGAAATCTGGCCGGGGTGTCCTCAATGGCCCCAAACAATGTGAACAGGGTTCCCGAGACACCAAACGGGTGACTCGGTACACCGTGCCACGGTGTATCTACCGCAACATAGCCCACCCCTAGGGTCAGCGCTACGCACGGCCGCCAACACATGTCCTACAAACACCAGAAACTAGTTGCAACTCCTGGACAGAGGCGAGAGGGGTCAGTAAGTCGAGCGGGGTCATATTTCAGGGCCCAATGTGTGGTAGTAGCTGAATCTTATATCAAGCATACAGATCTCAGTTTTTAGGGACGGCCTCAATGAAACAACCCACCATGTACTCCTACATGGCCTCTCATCGATACCTTTACCAAAACATGTTCAACACATCCCTCACATTACCGGCATAAGCATTTCACTCTAGCCCATCTCCCAGATGAACCAGACCTGACACAACTCTAAGCATAGCAGGCATAGCAAGGTAGGAATCACATACATGGCTCAATCAACTCCTACACATGCTAGTGGGTTTCATCTAGTTACTGTGGCAATGACAGGTCATGCAGAGGATAAGGGTTCAACTACTGTAGCACACAACAGTTTGAATCGCGTTGTCTTAATGCAGTAAGCAAGAGCAGAAGCGAGAACATGGGTTTGTATCGGAATGATCAATGGTTGCTTGCCTGATGGAGTGGTAGCGGGATACTGCCCTTCAGTTGGATACTCGTGAATATCCTCGGAGGCAGAACCTACCACGGAGAACACATCGGAACACAATCAACACATGACGATATGCAACAATATGATGCATGCTATGACATGGAAATATGATTGTGTCTTGGCCTAATGCAAGCTAAAATAGAAAGGGATGAACTCATTTGAATCAAAGATTCAAATATTAGCTCATTAAACATGGCATTTATAGTGCATTACCTTATTCTGCCTAAACAGCAAGGTAAACTTGTTTTGTCATGCATGAAACCATTACAGATGGATAGATTGAATTTTTTTGATAATTTTTCATATATAAATTATTTCATTTGGACTTACGGTTGAATTTCTATGAAATTTTGAAGTTTGAACTATTTCCTGAAATTTCCTATATAAAAATAAATCCAGAAAATGCATTACTACGTCAGCATTGCGTCATGCTGACCTCAGCAGGTCAAAGGCGCCAGCCCAAGTCAAACCTGACTGGTGGGCCCCTTCTGTTAGCCTCTCAGTGCACTAACTACGTTTAGTTAGCCTAATTACTGGGCAGGGCCCACTAGTCAGTGACTATACTAATTAAACTAACTAATTTTAGTTAGAAACTAATCTGGATAATTAGCAGAGGGGGGCCCACTTGTCATTGACTCAAAGGAGTCAACCTGGGCCCACCCAGTCCACGTTAGTGGTCAAACCACCGGTCAACAGGGCTAATCCCGCCGGCGTTGAGTCGCCGGCGAGGCCGAGACAGCGGAGGGCTTCGGAAAACGCCCTCAGGCGACCAAATCGACGGCGGAGACCATCTACGGGTAGCTGGGAACGAGTCGCAGTGTTTGGTGGTGGTAGTTGGGCTCGGGGTGGCCGGAAACGTCACCGACGACGAGCTTGGCGGTCGCCGGAGTCGGGTGAGGTCGGTTTCGACGCTACGGTGCACGGGAGGAAGATCTGGTGGTGGCTACGGGTTCCTGGTGCTGCACTGAGCATGGTGAGGCGCTCGGACGCGTGCTTACACGGCCGTAGCCACGACGGCGACATGGCCGGCGGCGAGGAGCGCTCGGGCTCGAAGGGGGCGGTGGCTACGAGGCGTAATCGAGCACGGGAACTAGGGGGAAAAGAAGAGGAGCTCACAGCGGAGTCGAAGAGGGGGTCAGCGAGCTTGGGGACGGGCTGGAGAAGAGGTGCGGTCACCGGCGATCTCGGATGCCCGAGGTTGAAGACGAGGGCGAAGGCGGCGTTGCAGGGCTTCCGGCGAAGCGTGGCTCGGTGGGGAGGACGAGGGAGTCGAGGCGGAGCTGATGGGCTCGTCGGAGGGGCGAGGGGAGGTCTCTGGCGGCGACTACGGCGATCGGCAGCGAGTGACGCGCTCGGCCATCGCGGGAGAGGATGAGGGAGACGAGGGGAGAGTGAGAGAGGATGAGAGGGAGACGTGGGGGTCGCGTGGCGTCCTCTGGGCGTCTCCCGGCGTCGGCAGAAGCAGGAGGAGGCCGGCGCGTGGCCGGCGCGCGGCGAGCACGTGCCCCTGCCTCCTGGCGCGAGGTAGGGGGTGACTGGCCGAGCCAGTAGGCTGGGCCGAGCCAGGTAAGGCCCAGGTGGGCTTCTTTCTCCCGTTTTTTGATTTAGTTTCTGTTTTCTATTAAACTGCAACTGTTTAGCTTTATTTAAAATACTAGAACATTTCCAAAAATCCTGAAAAATAAATGTGGCCTCTGTTTAGAATATTTCCAACAGGAAACATTTACTCCCAGAATTATTTGAGCATTTAAATTATTTTATAGCATTTAAATGCCCAAATTAAAATACTTATGATTTAATTCAATGACCTTCTATTGACCTAGAAAATTGTGCACCAATTTTGCCACAGGTTCTAACCTAAGACAAAGAGGGTGAACATTTTAGAAGGGCATTTCAGGTTCATTGAAATTATTTTTAGTAAACCCTAGTTGATTTCAAAAGGGTGCTGGGGGTTCTGCCTTCCCCATTTCAAGTTTCTGATGAAAACTAAACATGATGCACACTCTAATGCATGGACTAGCTAGTGTGTGACACGAACGAACGGACGAACGCTCGCTATTTAAATAAATCGGAGAAAAAACCGATCTATTTAAAAAATAAAAAAATGGAAAAAAAATTCTAAAAAAAGCGGCGCGCGGATCGAGGCAACCTCGGGTGGCGGCTCCGGCGGCGGCGGCGGCGGGCGGCGCAACTAGGGTTAGGGTTTGCGGCGGCGGGCTTTGGTGGGCTGGGGCGGCTCGGGCGGCGGCTATTTAAAGGCTGCCCCCCGGCGGAGTCCCGCTCCGGGTACGGCCCGGAGTCGGTTCGTGTTTTTTTAAATAATACGCGCATAAAAACAAATAAAAGTAATACTAAATAGACTCCAAAAATCCCGAAATAAATTTTCCCGGCCTTCTAAAATCAAGATGCATAAGGTGAACATTTATTTGGGGCCTAAATGCAATTTTGAAAAATGCACATTTTTCCTAAATTCAAATAAAATATCGAAAAACTCCGAAATAAAATCTTATTTGATTTTATTATTAAATCCTCAATATTTCTTTATTTTGGGAAAGTCATTTTATTCCCTCTCTCATATTTTTGTAATAGAAATAATTGATGATAAAATAATTAAAATCAAATGATCCTATTCTCAAAATTCGAGAAAACTCAAATATGAAAATAATGAAATCCCCAACTCTCTCCGTGGGTCCTTGAGTTGCGTGGAATTTCTAGGATCAAAACCAAAAGCAAATAAATTATGATATGCAATGATGGTCTAATGTATAACATTCCAAATTGAAAATTTGGGATGTTACAAACCTGCCCCCCTTAAGATGAATCTCGCCCTTGAGATTCGGGTTGGCTAGAAAATAGGTGAGGGTTGTCCTTGAGCAAATCTTCCTCTCGCTCCTAGGTGGCTTCATCCTCCGTGTGGTGGCTCCACTGAACCTTACAAAACTTGATAACCTTGTTGCGGGTGACTCGACTGGCATACTCTAGAATCTTAACTATTTTCTCCTCATAGGTCAAATCACTGTCCAACCGAATTGCTTCCAGTGGTACCGTATCTCTCAGCGGTATGTCAGCCATCTCCGCGTGGCACTTCTTTAACTGAGAAACGTGGAACACATCATGAACTCCTGACAATCCTTCAGGCAATTCCAACTTGTAGGCCACTTCTCCCATACGTTTCAATACTCGGTATGGTCCTACGAATCGTGGCGCTAACTTTCCCTTAACACCAAAATGCTTTATCCCCGAAGTGGGGATACTCGAAGATAAGCTCTATCTCCAACTTCGTAAACTGTCTCCTTGCACTTAGAATCTGCATAACTTTTCTGCCGGGATTGAGCTACCTTGAGCCTATCGTGAATCAATTTCACTTTCTGTTCCGACTCCTTAATCAAATCAGGTCCAAACAACTGGCGGTCTCCAACTTCATCCCATGACAACGGTGTCCTGCACCTTCTTCCGTACAAGGCTTCGAAAGGGGCCATCTTTAAACTGGATTGATAGTTGTTGTTGTAAGAGAACTCTGCATACGGAAAATTCTCGTACCAACTAGATCCATAATCTAGTGCACAAGCTCTCAGTATGTCCTCCAAAATTTGATTGACTCTCTCGGTCTGTCCATCTATCTGTGGATGAAAAGTTGTGCTGAACTCTAGCCTGGTACCCAAAGTTTCGTGCAACTAATTCCAGGACTTTGAGGTAAACTGGGTTCCTCTATCTGATACTATACTCCTCGGAACTCCATGTAAGCATACAATCCTGGTCATGTATATCTTTGCCAACTTAGCACTGGTGTAAATGGTCTTTACTGGGATGAAATGAGCTACTTTCGTCAACCGATCGACTACAACCCAAATCGAGTCATAGCCTGAACGAGTCCTGGGTAATGCCGTGATAAAGTCCATGCCTAACTTATCCCACTTCCATTTGGGTATCGGCAATGGCTGTAGCAATCCTGCTGGCTTCTGATGCTCTGCCTTTACTCTCTGACACACATCAAAAACTGCTACATACTCCGCAATATCTTTCTTCATTCCGGTCCACCAGAAAATATCCTTCAAATCCAAATAAATCTTGGTATTTCCTGGGTGAATCAAATACAGTGAATCATGTGCCTCTTGCAGAATCAACTTCCTGATCTCCGGGTCATTGGGCACATAAACACGGTCTTCAAACCATAGAGTGTCGTGCTCATCCTCACAAAATCCTTTAGCCTTTCCTTCGCTCATTTTCTCCTTTATGGAGGCAATCTCCTTGTCAGTCTTCTGAGCTTCTCTGATTCTATCCATCAAAGTTGACTGAATCTCCAATGCTGCTACATAGCCTCTCGGAACTATTTCCAAACATAGCTCACGAAGATCCTTGGCTAACTCTGTTGGTATTTCTCCCGTCTTTAGTGTAATGACATGGCTCTTACGGCTCAATGTGTCAGCTACTACATTAGCCTTTCCGGGATGGTAATGCAATCTCATATCATAATCCTTGATGAGCTCCAACCATCTCCTTTGTCTGAGGTTTAACTCCTTCTATGTGAAAATGTATTTCAAACTCTTGTGATCCATGTACACCTCACAATGATTTCCAATGAGGAAATGTCTCCATGTTTTTAATGCATGCACTACGACTGCTAACTCCAAATCATGCGTAGCATAATTCAACTCATGAGGCTAAAGCTGTCTTGAGGCATATGAAACAACTCTCCCTTCCTGCATAAGCACTGCTCCAAGTCCTCGACGTGAAGCGTCGCAATACACCTCATAGTCCTTGGTCTGGTCTGGCAAAATCAACACTGGTGAAGTAACCAAGCGTTTCTTCAACTCCTGGAAACTAGCCTCACATTCCTCAGTCCATTTGAACTTGGTATCCTTCTTTAATAACTCCGTCATAGGCTTCGCAATCTTTGAGAAATTCTCAATAAATCTCCGGTAGTATCCTGCGAGTCCAAGAAAACTCCGGATCTCTCCAACTGTTGTTGGCGCTTCCCAATTTGTCATAGTGTCAACCTTAGTGGGATCTACTGCTATACCTTCTCCGGATATAACGTGTCCGAGGAATCCTACTTCCTTCAACCAAAACTCAAATTTGCTGAACTTGGCATACAACTGATGTTCTCTAAGCTTCTCAAGTACCTATCGCAAATGTTCCTTATGCTCCTCTTCATTCTTCGAGTAAACTAGGATATCATCAATGAACACCATGACGAACTTATCCAAGAACTCCATAAACACTTTGTTCATCATGTTCATAAAATAGGCAGGTGCGTTAGTCAGACAAAATGAGATAACGGTATACTCATACATCCCATACCTGGTGGTAAAAGCTGTCTTAGGTATATCCTGTTCTCGAATCTTCAACTGGTGATATCCTGATCGCAGATCGATCTTGGAAAATACCTTAGCTCCTTGCAATCGATCAGACAGATCATTGATCATCGGTAGTGGGTACTTGTTCTTGATGGTTACTTCATTCAATCCTCGATAATCAACAACCATCCTTAACGATCCATCCTTTTTCTCCACTAGAAGTACTGGCGATCCCCAAGGCAAAGAACTTGGGCGAATATATCCCTTATCCAATAACTCCTTAATCTGCTTCTTAGTCCCCACCAAATCCTTTGCAGGCATCATGTATGGTCTCTTTGATATTGGCCCTGTGCCTGGAAATAGCTCAATCAAAAACTCAATATCTCTATCTGGTGGCATGCCTGGCAACTCTTCTGGAAATACTTCAGGGAAATCCCTTACCACTGGTACTTCCTCCTGCACAACTCCTGGTAAACAATTTACTTGAGTCCCTTTTGGCACATGTCGGGATACATACTTGATCCTTCTCCCTTCTGGGTGGTAAGCAAAATTGTCTTACTAGCGCAATCGATGTTTCCTCTGTACATCGATAGCCAATCCATACCCATAATTACATCGAATCCTTGTGATTCCAAAATGATTAAATCCGAGGGAAACACATGCCTACCTATACTCAATGGCACTTGAAAACATCCTTGACTGGCCATATACTCCGCTCCTAGTGAGCTTACTAGCATAGGTGTTCTAAGAACCTTAGTGGGCAGGTTATACTTATCCACAAATCCCCTTGATATGTATGAATGCGATGCACCAGTATCAAAAAGAACAAGTGTAGTAAATGACTTAACCAAAAACTTACCGATTACGGCATCCGGCTGCTCTTCAACCTCCTCCACGTTAATGTGGTTCACCTGTCCCCTATTAAAAGGGTTCGGCTTCTTCCCAGAGCTTCCATTGCCATTCTAGCCTTCAGGACATTCATTGGCATAATGTCCGGTCTTTTGTCACTTGAAGCAAGTGACCTGGCTCAGGTCTTTCTTGGCTGGGGTTGATGGGTTGGTACGGTTCTGGCCGTTGCTTCCTCCATTGCCGTTACCATTCTTGGTGCCGTTGTGATTGTGCGAGCTACCTCCTCCATGGGTATGCTGAAAATGTCCTCCCGATCTAGGGGTAAAACGTGGCTTCTGCTGAGCTCCTGAATTGTAAATCCCTTGTCCATACTTCCTCTTGCGGTTCTGAATCTGCTGTTGCTTCCCTTCAATCATAAGAGTATGGTCTACCAACTCGTGGTAGTTGATGAAGGTTGCTACCATCAACTGCATGCTCAACTCATCATTTAGTCCTTCCAGAAACTTCTCCTGCTTTGCTGCATTTGTAGCATCGTCATCTGGGGCATAACGTGCTAATTTACTAAAGTCCTCCACATACTGGCCAACTGTCCGTCCTTCTTGGCGCAAGTTGTGAAACTCTCGCTTCTTCATGGCCATAGCTCCTTCTGAAACATGGGCAGTACGAAAAGCCTGCTGAAACTGGTCCCATGTGACAGTGTCGACAGGGAAAGTGGCTATGAAATTCTCCCACCATGATGCTGCGGGTCCCTCAAGCTGATGTGCGGCAAACTTCACCTTCTCCGCATCTGTGCATCCTGCTGTGGTCAACTCTCTAGCTGTCTTGCGGAGCCAATCATCTGCTACTATCGGCTCGGTGCTACTGGAAAACACCAGCGGATTCAGCTGAAGAAAACGGGCTAAGTGATCAACAGGTGGTGGTGGTGGGTTGTTGTTGTTCCCCTGATTCTGATTCTGGACTAGCAACTGCATCAATGTGTTCTACTGCTGGATCAACTGGGTGAGCTCCGGTGGAAAGGTAAATCCGGGGTCACATCTCGGAGGCATCTGAGGGTTTAGAAAAGATGAGATTTAAGAATAGAGGGGGTCTAAAGAGAAAACACTACCCATATGCACATGAGGCAAAAACAAACAATTCACTTCATTCAATCAAACAAGGGAATACAATTGATCTAACTATCGCAAAAGTGCTCGGACTACTGTATTTACATGGTGGACTACTACTGCTAGTGAGGTGGTCTACTAGAAATATTCTTTGGTTGCAGACTCCATGATATCTGCTCCGGCTTCATCAACATAGTCATCATCGCTGTCATCTGGGTCCGAGTCGGTGTCGTCGATGATGATGTAGTCTTCCAAGCGAATCTCCTTGGGTTCTTCGTCTTCATCTACTGGTGTAGGGCCTCCCATAAATATTCTGATCTTCTTGATCAGATCCTCATTCTTCTCCACCAATACTTCAATTTCCTCTTCATAATCTTATCGTGTAGCCTTGAGTTCTTCCTCCAGTTCCTTGATTCTTGTCTTAGCCTTCTTCAGGTCTATCATGTCGGTGCACATCTGGTTCTCCTATCGTCGAATGTGCTGGTTTAGTTCCTGGATAAAAGTTGCATTTGATCTATCCTTTCTAGTGCTGATCATCTCCCAGTGCTCATCTCGGCGCCCACAAATCTGGTAGATAGTATCCTTGAGATCATTGCGGTAGACTTCTCCAATGCGTCCCATGGCGATGTGAGCTGCCATGCTCTTTCCTAGACTCCAAGTTGGTGCATCAAAAGAAAACTCTATGGGCTTAGTGACTGGCATGAACGTCCTTCCTGGAACTTGAACTTGAATCATCCAGCGCACTTCTTCAGGTAAAGTGGTGTTGTAGGTTCCGGTGAAGCTTGGTACTCCTATGTTCAGATATCTAGTGACTTCCTTCAAGTGGCGTCCAAAGGGTGTATCTTCATCCGGTTGCGTGAACTTGTTCCTTGCATCCGCCATCCTAAGGAGTAGAAAAGAGGAGAGGTCAGAAAAGAAGAGAGTGAATAGTGTTCTAGGTCTTTAGCTTAGTGGTCGTGTCCTACAGTCAGCATGTGCTCTGATACCATCTCTGTAGTGACCATACCTCAAACGGTCTGATCTCTGTGCTCAGGTGTCATCCCTGGATCAGTAATGCTGACACCACATAGTACTTGGAGGATTTATAACAGAGTAGCAATCACACACTTATTACATCGAGTGTCTCCATAGAGAACTTATTACAATAAATATGGCTTAAGGCCATCTAATAACGATAACAGCGGAAGGCTTGGAAGACAAGTGAGTCCATCAACTCCAACGGCATCACTGTGTATAGAACCACGACCTAAGAACTCCTTAATCGTCGTCTGAAAAGTCTGCAACATTAACGTTGCAGCCCAAAATGGGTCAGCACATGGAATATGCTGGCAAGGTAACACATAGAGGGTAATGGAATGAAACAGCTATTCTATATGCATATTTGGCTGGTGGAAAGCTCTATGGTTACAGTTTTGCGTAAAGCCAATTTTTCCCTACTACAAAGGAATAAATTTTATTTAACTATCATGGTAGTTGTTAAACATTGAGAATGGTTGACAGCATTCTCAATCCCAACAAAATTAATTTAGAGTAACATGTTGAGATTCACATGATAATCCAATTACTAGATACTCAAGTTGTCCATAACCGGGGACACGGCTAAGCATGATTAGTTTATACACTCTGCATAGGTTTGCACACTTTTCCCCACAAGTCTCGATTGCCTCCGTTTGGTTTCTCGCACTACATGGTGTTTGAGAAGACGGATGACCGAGACATAGTCTTTCAGAAGCGCTAGCACCTTACCATGGATAGACCGTTACACCTACTTTCCCCTACATCTACTAGTCTACCTTGTAAGAGTTCGCACGACTTAATCAACTATGCTAGAGCCCATAATAGCTTGTGGCTGTACACGGAAGTTTCTAGTATGAAAAATCTCATGATCCCTTTGGGCCTGGGTGGCGGTCCATAAATAAAAACAGGCAATCCTGGAATACCCAGGTACCTCAATCCACCCAGATGTGTGTTTAAGTTTCCACCTTAGATAATCCATTTATTAACAAACTCACATCTGTCATGAATATCACTCACCCAATCCACGTCTACTAGCATAGCATGGCATAATAGGCAAACGTAGAAGTAACTCCCAAAGGTTTGATAATATAACAGGGAATAGGAACTACCTCAACTACTTCCCATCCCATAATTTAATTAGACCCTAATCATGCAATGTTTGAGGATTGATCTAATGCAATAAAACTGGGTAGTAGGAGGTATGATCAAAGTGTTACTTGCCTTGCTGATGATCCGCGAAACCTAGAGATTCGAAGTAACAGGCGGCGCACTCCGGGTATTCTATCGCAGACAAACAAACAAGCATACAATAAGTATTCATCTAATGCACAGGTAAAACTCAAATAAGAGATCTAACCAGAAGGTTCAACTTAAGAACTCCAGTTTGCAAAAAGAATCAAATCAAACGAAGCAATGAAAGTCAAACGGCAAAAGAAACAAGATTCATTTACTATTCTGAATCTAGGGAAATTTTTACAGTGGGAAAAACTTGTTTAAGTTGGTTAAACAGTTAGAGGGTTTCGAGACGAAACTCCACGCGCTTGAATCGCCTGAATCCGATAAACGAGCGAAAAGTTATACTAAAATGAAAATCGGATCAGGACTCGCGATCAGAAAAATCGCGGATTAAATCCGAGAAAAAGAAAACGACGAACGTTCGCTAGAACGAACGAACGGACGAACGCTCGCTATTTAAATAAATCAGAGAAAAAAACCAATCTATTTAAAAAATAAAAAAAGAATTTTTTTTTCTAAAAAAACGGCACGCGGATTGAGGCAACCTCGGGTGGCGGGTCGGCGGCGGCTCCGGCGGCGGCGGCGGCGGGCGGCGCGGCTAGGGCTAGGGTTGGCGGCGGCGGGCTTTGGTGGGATGCGGCGGCTCGGGCGGTGGCTATTTAAAGGCTGCCCTCGGGCGGAGTCCCGCTCGGGTACGGTCCAGAGTCGGTTCTCGTTTTTTTAAATAATACACGCAGAAAAACAAATAAAAGGAATACTAAACGGACTGAAAAAATCCCGAAATAAATTTTCCCAGGTTTCTAAATCAAGCCGCATAAGGTGAACATTTATTTGGGGCCTAAATGCAATTTTGGAAAACGCACATTTTTCCTAAATTCAAATAAAATACCAAAAAACTCTGAAATAAAATCTTATTTGATTCTATTATTAAATCCTCAATATTTCTTTATTTTGGGAAAGTCATTTTATTCCCTCTCTCATATTTTTGTAATAGAAATAATTGATGATAAAATAATTAAAATCAAATGATCCTATTCTCAAAATTCGAGAAAACTCAAATATGAAAATAATGAAATCCCCAACTCTCTCCGTGGGTCCTTGAGTTGCGTGGAATTTCTAGGATCAAAACCAAAAGCAAATAAATTATGATATGCAATGATGGTCTAATGTATAACATTCCAAATTGAAAATTTGGGATGTTACACTTGTTCTTATTCTTCCTCATTGTTCGTTCGTTCTTCTTCATTGCAGGGCGGCGAACCTTGATGCTCTAGGGGCATTCTGGCTGACCTAGGGCAGCCCATAGCCGCCGCGCGTCCAGACGGGGTCCCTCCCGGGCACGTGGGGTTTCAGGTCTACAAACGCGCCCGCCGGATTGCTTGGGTACCGCGCTTCCGGCGGGTCTCCTTCGACGTGAGCTACGGTGCATCACCCCCGGCGTTGGAGGTACACGGTGACGTGTTTATGTGCGAACAACGACTTCACATTTGTTTAAACAACATTTATGATGAGACATTGTTAACCTGGCAGAGCGATCTTTGTAGCATCTTTCATATAGTGTCTACCTTCCATTGCATTGCTTCTAATTTAGTGAGTCTTATGCTTAGTTTACACATCATAGTTCTGGTTATCTCATGTCGTCCTGTTTTTCGTACATATTACATCCTCCTATCATGTGGTTTTCTAACATGAAAGTTCAGTTCGTCTGTATCACACATCAATTTGTTCTGAAGAACTAAATTGTTATTCGTTTTTCTTGTCGGCTTGACTTAACATGGCACAGATAAAGAGGAAGCAACACAGAACGACAGGGAGAGGGAAGCAGAAGAATCCTGCAGATTCTGCTGGTACTGATGGTTCAATAGAAGGTCAAAGTCCAGCGGAAAATTGTATCGACAGGGTATCCCGTGTTACACGAGCTGCAGAACAAGCCAAAAAAAACAAATAGCTGCCACCAAACAAGCAGAGACAACCCTAGTTGTTGCAACACCTTCCACAGTACCACCAGCTGCACGATTTACTCGTTGGTCAACTCAGCTAGTAGCACGTTCCCAAGCTCCCTTGCCACCTGGCACTACTTCTGAAGCACTCTTGACACAAGAAGAGTTGGCAAGATCAAATGAACTTTGTGAGCTTCAACAGCAAGAAGGTAGTTGCTGGAGTCAAGTTATAGTTGCATGCTTCTTTATATGTAGTCTCACAGTTTGATGTACACTAACACTTCCTATGTTCGTTGTTGGACTAGCACCTAGGCGCAAAGAGGAAACAAACATCAGGGATAATGCTCGATAAGTAAACTAAATAAAGAGGAGGAAGAATGGAAATCCATTTAGAGGCAGGTTTAAAAAGGCCACATGATGCTACAGAGTCAGTCAAGTTAGTATCAGAGGCAGCGGTTGCCGTTAGGTGTCATGTACGTATCCTCCCAACATGGATTCAGTATAGGAATGACAAAGACGAAACCCAGTTCAACACCTTCCTCGACCATTTATCTGTAAGTATGGTTATGTATGGAAACTAGTAATATCGTCTTGCTCTGTCCAATACTTTCTAGGTTGCTGATAATGAGACTCCCATAATTTTCAACATATGAGGTTCAAGTTGGATAGCCAAGATGATGCAACCAGACAAGCTTGCACCCATGTTTTTAAGTCTGCTCTGCGACAATGGTATAACTTGAGGAAAACTCACTTTGAAGTCAAGGCTAACAGTGAACTTGCCCAAACATCTCCATTGGAAAATATATCGGATGAAGACTGGAGAGGCCTCGTTAAACACTGGTCTGATCCGAAGTATTAGGTACATTATATATATATATATATATATATATATATGTGTGTGTGTGTGTGTGTGTGTGTGTGTGTGTGTGTGTGTGTGTGTGTGTGATCAGATCACATGTTGAAGTCCTATTTACGCATGTGCCACACAAATCTATCTTCTTGTAGGTGAACTATTCAGAGAACAAGGCCAACTGTACGAAAGTGAAATTCCAACAGACGATAGGATCTCGTAGCTATATTGCACACTACAAGGCTCTTGTAATTAGCTTTTGTTTCACTCTTTTCACTGTACCATATTATCATATCTATATTGACTTGTTCCAAATGCAGAGGAAAGCCTGCAAGGACTAAAAAGTACCTGAACCAAATATTGTGGAAATCTTCAAGGACTGTCACACCAGCAAGACGAAGGCCTGACTACACCAGTCAAAGCCGCTATTGTAAGTCATTAATCCTCATGCATTTTAACTACTACTTACTCTGACTTGTGCCTTGAACTGCATGGTTTGCAGCCAATGTCTATTACTCTTTTCAATTTTATACACAATTGTCTTAGTGTATCATTGCACCTTACAAGGTTTAAAAGAGAGGAGTGATGTTCCTTTGATCTTGACCTGTAATCTAGTTCCGTGCTGGACTTGCCCACAAAATGTTACAATTGCCTGTTTGTCTGTTCTTAGTTGTTTTGTGATATGAATGATGTCATACTATGCTTACTGTATTATAAACTTTGTCTCTTTATCCTTAGATGTCAATACAATATGAAGAAATAGACAATACATTAGCCATGGTACATGGTCATATGTTTGGAACCTGGTTTTATTATGTACTTTGCAGTAAAATACAACTAATATTTTACATGGGTTCACCAGAATAAGTTCTGTATATAGACCAAAGCTATTTTGTTTGGTTTTGCTGCCTCCTTAATATCTTCTATTCTGGTACCACTATTGTAAAAACTCAACTTTTCAGCAAGCTATGGAAAAAATGGTGGAACCGCCACCTTCTAAAGGTGGCGAGGCAACTATAACTGCAATGTCAGCTCTTGCTATAGTGGGTCAGTACATGTCCACTAACAGTGCCAAAAGCACGTTCCTATGTAATACTGGGTTCGTTGTTAAGGCAATCTCGTCCAAACTGCATCATGATCAAGGTATGCAAGCTCAAAACAATGTTATATCTGCGCTCCAGACACAAGTCTGTTCCCTAACAGAGACCCATTGTGAAACAAGGACAGACATTGCTCGATGTCGTCAAGATATGCATGGTTTTGAAACCAGACTATCGAACATTTGCTATGTTGTTCAGTAGCCTAGGAGAAATGAAGGCGAAGGTTATGGTGCTCCATCAGACAATACATCATGAAAACGTAAGAGTCAGGTCAAATGAACTGAGCTTCTGAACTTCTGGTGGTGCATTTATTTGCCAGACTATTAACTTTTATGCCAACCTTCCTTTTGTTTTATAGTTGTAATTTGTTTTGTTGCGATACAAAATTTGTTCTTAACGTGCAGCCATCGGCTGAAGAAAACAACAAGCCATTTTTGTATAGTGCAGGGTGTTCCCTATATTTGCACTAGTGGCGATCTTTGATGCCGAGTGGATGTAATCTATACAATCGCCTTAATAGCCTACGTTTGTTTCGGGCTTATTTGTTTCCTAGTCTTCTTTTCCCTGGTTTGGTAGTGGCTGCAACAACCATGGTCCATATATGGACCGTGGTAACCTTGACCCTGCTACGGGCCGTAGGATCCATGGGCCTCCTATGGTATGTCTTTAAATGGGCCTCCAACACGGCCGTAGAATCGGTGGGCCTCGGGCCGTCGGATAAATGGGTTTACGTGGGCCATAATGGGCATAATTGGTATCGGCCCAGCATGGTAACGGGACGTTAATAGGCCGGAGGTCAGCAGAGGCTTAATTCTCACAGGCATAACGGGTCGTTAATGGGCCAGAATATAGGACGAGGTGGAAACGACGCAACAGGTTAACAGGCCAGAAATGGGACGACTCTTGCCACGGGCCGAATTTGGCCCATTAGGGGAACAGGCCAGTAACGGGCTGGAAGTAATTTGAGGGCCTGAAAGGAGCCCAAGAACGTATGGACCGTCAGTAGGCCGAAAGCTAACACGGGGTGGAAACAACCCATGTGAATCATCGACCGTTAACGGGTACAAAGAAATTTACTATTCATTATGGGCTAGAATCACAGTGGGCCTCTAAATGGCCTAAAGATACGAATGACTCATATGGGTCGAAAGACATCATGGGCCATACATGGTCCAAAAGTGAAACGGGCTGGTGTTATACTCGACGGCCCACATGACGTTGTTGGGCCGATTTCGGGTAGGCCCTAAAGGGACATGAGTTACCAGGTCGTAAAATGGGATATTTCTGAAGAGACCATTAATAGGCTTTTCATGTGCCAGCCCGCTAACTTTTGACCAAGTCAAACAGGCTGGCCTTTGTAAGCTAAATGGGCCGGTGGTGGGCCGTCGCACGTGTCGGCTTATCATAGGCGCCTATCTGACCCACTAACGAGCTGACACATGTTTCCTTCGGCCAATCAGAATTTTACACATGGAAATTTCCCATTGGTCCGGGCTGTTAATGGGTTATCGGATCCAAAACCGGACCTGATAGCTTAACGGCGACCCGTTACGGTGGATGCTATGTGTCAGTCACCCTTGACGAAAGCACTTCTATGACGCGTGATTTATCATCATGGAAGTGGACACTTATGTGATGATAATTTTGGTAATGTCACGGAACACTACTACGACATCACAGGGATGACTATCTTGATTCTGTCATAGAATTGTCATGGATGTACATGCATGACAGAAAACGTGACCTACAGTGACAAACACGTATCATCACGGAAGTGTCTTTTTTTGTAGTGTATGGTTTGATTGCTATCTTAATTCTTCTTTCGTAGTCGCGGATACTTGTGAGGGGGTAATCATAAGTGGGAGGCTTGTCCAAGTAAGAACAACACCCAAACACCGGTCGACCCACATATCAAATTATCAAAGTAGCGAACGCGAATCATACCGACATGATCAAAGTGACTAGATGAAATTCCAGTGTGCCCTCAAGAATGCTTTGCTTATTATAAGAGATCCTTTTGGCTTGTCCTTTGCTACAAAAAGTATTGGGCTACCTTGCTGCATTTTATTTACCGTTACCATTACTTTCTCATTACTAATTACCCTACTATCAAACTACTTGTTACCGACAATTTTAGTGCATGCAGAAATTACCTTGCTGAAAACCGCTTGTCATTTCCATCTACTCCTCGTTGGGTTCGACACTCTTACTTATCAGAAGGACTGCGATTGATCCCCTATACTTGTGGGTCATCAAGACTCCTTTCTGGCGCCGTTGCCGGGGAGTGAAGTGCTTTTGGTAAGGAAAAAATTATATTACGTGCTGAAATTTATTGGTACTTGCTACTATGGAAAACAATCCTTTGAGGGGTTTGTTTGGGGTATCTTCACCTCGACCGGAAGCACAAAGAGTTTCCCCTCAACCTACTGCACATACTGAAAATATTAGCTATGAAACTCCTTCAGGTATGATAGATCAACTGCTAGCAAATCCTTATGCAGGAGACGGAACGAAGCATCTAATATGCATTTGATACATGTGGATGGAATATGTGGATTGTTTAAGCTTGTAGGATTACCCGTAGATGAATTTAAGAAGTTTTACCCTTTATCTTTGGGGAGAAATCATTGACATGGTATAGGCTATGCGATGATATTGGATCTTCGAATTGGAATCGATTGAAATTAGAATTTCACCAAAAAAATTATCCTATGCATCTAGTTCATCGTGATCAAAATTACAAATATAATTTTTGGCCTTGTGAAGGAGAAAGTATCGCTCTAGCTAGGGGGAGGCTTAAGTCAATGTTATATTCATGTCCCAATCATGATCTCTCAAGAGAAGTTATTATTTAGAATTTTTATGCTCGGCTTTCTCGCAATGATCAATCCATGCTCGATACTTGTTGTGCTGGTTCTTTTATGAAGAAAACTATTGAATTCAGATGGGATCTTTTAGAAAGAATTAAACACAACTCTGAATATCGGGAGCTCGACGAAGGTAAAGAGTTAGGTATTAAGCTTGAGTTTGATTGTGTTAAATCTTTTATGAATACCTATGCTTTTCACAAGTTTAGTACCAAATATGGACTTGACTCTGAGATAGTAGCCTATTTTTGTGAATCATTTGCTACTCATGTTGACCTCCATAAAGAGAAGTGGCTTAAATATCATCCCCCCATTAAATAAGAAACTAAAGAACCGATTATAGTTAAAGATGGAACTATCATTTATAATGTTGATATAGTTGTGCCTACTACTAATATTGAAAAACCACCTTTCCCTGTTAGAATAAAGGAACATGCTAAGGTATCAACAGTGGTTCATAAAAGTAATATCAAAACACCTAAACCCTTTGAACAAATTAAATTATAATCTAGTGTTGCTATGGTCAAGGATCTCTTGGTCGATAATGTTGAAGGGCATGTTATTTATTTCTGTGATGAAGCAGCTAGAACTGCCAAACCCAATACTAAAGATAAGAACAAGCATGTTGTTGGCATGACTGTCATCTCAGTTAAAAAAGGAGATCATTGCTATCATGGTTATGTGATTTACGTGCTAGTGTGAGTGCTATTCATTTTACCTTTTACCAAGAAATTATGAATGATATAGCACCTGCCAAAATAGAGGACATAGATGTCACTATTAAACTTGCTAATAGAGACATCATCGCACCACTTGGGATTGCTAGAGATGTTGAAATCTTGTGTGGAAAAATAAAACACCGTGCTAATTTTCTAGTTCTTGGATCCCCACAAGATGACTGTTGTCCCATAATTTTTGGTAGAACTTTCTTGAACACTGTCAGTGCTAAGATAGATTGTTATAAAGAAACAGTCAATGTGAATTTTGGTGATGTGTCTCATGAGTTTAATTTCTCTAAGTTTCGAAGACAACCTTGTGATAAAGAATTACCTAGTAATTGGATGAATATTTGTCTTGCTTCTATTTCTGTACCTCCTATTGATCCACTAATATCTGCTAGAAAATGAAAATGATATGCACTTGCGTGAAAGAAGTGAAATAGATAAAATATTCTTTGTACAACAACCTATCAGTAAACACAATTTGCCTATTGAAACTCTTGGATATCCTCCTCCACCCAAAGGTGATCCTATGTTTGAATTAAAGCAATTGCCTGACACCTTGAAGTATGCTTATCTTGATGAGAAAAGGATATATCATGTTATTATCAGTGCTAACCTTTCAGAATATGAGGAACATAGATTATTAAAAATTCCGAGGAAGCATTGTGCTACTATCGCGTATGCTCTTGATGATCTAGAGGGCATTAGTCCTACTCTTTGTCAGCACAAGATTACTATGGAACCTGATGTTAAACCCGTTGTTGATCACCAATGGCGGTTGAATCCTAAGATGAAAGAAGTGGTAAGAGATGAATTACTGAAGCTTCTGGAAGCTGGTATAATCTATCCCATAGCTGATAGTAGATGGGTAAGTCTTGTTCATAATGTCCCTAAGAAAGGAGGTACCACTGTTGTTCCTAACAATAAAAATGAAATAAGTTCATTTTTATAGAATGGTAATTGATTTCAGAAAATTCAATAAAGCTACTAGAAAAGATCATTACCCTTTGCCTTTCATTGATCAAATGTTAGAAAGATTGTCAACGGACACACACTTTTTGTTTTCTTGATGGATATTCTGGTTTCTCTCAAATACCTGTATCACAACCCGATTAAGAGAAAACCACCTTTACTTGTCCTTTTGGAATTTACGCTTATAGATGTATGCCCTTTGGTTTATGTATTCCACCTGCTACCTTTGAAAGATGTATGACTGCTATATTCTCAGATTTTTGTGAAAAGATTGTTGAGGTTTTCAAGGATGATTTTTCTGTTTATGGAACTTATTTTGATGATTGCTTAAGCAACCTTGATCGAGTTCTGCAGAGATGTGAACAAACTAATCTCGTCTTGAACTAGGAGAAGTGCCACTTTATGGTAAACGAAGGTATTGTCTTGGGCATAAAATTTCTGAATGAGGTATTGAGGTGGATAAAGCTAAAGTTGATGCAATTGAGAAAATGCCATGTCCTAAAGAAATCAAAGGTATTAGTTGTTTCCTTGGTCATGCTGGTTTCTATAGGTGGTTTATTAAATACATCTCTAAAATTTCTAGGCTTGTTACTAATCTTTTGAAAAAGGATGTTCCATTTGTTTTTGGTGATGATTGTGTAGAAGCCTTTGAAACACTTAAGAAAGCCTTAATTCAGCACCTTTAGTTCAACCACCTGATTGGAACTTGCCTTTTGAAATTATGTATGATGCTAGTGATTATATTGTTGGTGTTGTTCTAGGACAAAGAGTCAATAAGAAATTAAATGTTATCCATTATGCTAGTAAAACTCTAGACAGTGCCCAAAGAAATTATGCTACGACTGAGAATGATTTTTTAGCAGTTGTGTTTGCTTGTGATAAATTCAGATCTTACATTGTTGATTCCAAAGTAATTGTTCACACCGATCATGCTGCTATTAAATATCTTATGGAAAAGAAAGTTGCTAAACCTAGACTCATTAGGTGGGTTCTCTTGCTACAAGAATTTGCCTTACATATTACTGATAGGAAAGGAGCTGAGAACCCCGTAGCAGATAACTTGTCTAGGTTAGAAAATATTCCCTGATGAACAACTAGCTGTCATAAATGCTTCTCATAATACTCCTTGGTATGCTGACTATGCTAATTATATTGTTGCTAAATTTATACCACCTAGTTGACATACCAACAAAATAAAAAATCTTCTATGTCTTAAGACATTACTTTTGGAATGACCCACATATTTATAAAGAACGTGTAGATGGTATTATTGGATGTTGTATACCTAAGCATGAACAGGAACAAATCCTATCTAAATGTCACTCCAAAGCCTATGGAGGGCATCACGCGGGAGATAGAACTGCACACAAGGTATTACAATATGGTTTTTATTGGCCTACTCTTTTCAAGGATGCTCGTAAGTTTCTCTTATCTTCTCATGAATGTCAAAGAATTGGGAATATTCGTAAGCGTTAGGAAATGTCTATCAATTATTCACTTTTTATTGAACCGTTTGATGTTTGGGGCTTTGATTATATGGGACCTTTTCCTCCCTCTAATGGGTATACACATATTTTGGTTGCTGTTGATTATGTCACTAAGTGGGTAGAAGCTATTCCAACTAGCAGTGTTGATCATAACACCTCCATTAAAATGCTTAAATTAGTTATATTCCCGAGGTTTGGAGTCCCTAGATATTTAATGACCAATGGTGGTTCACACTTTATTCATGGTGCTTTCTGTAAATATGATGTTAACCATAGGATTGCATCACCCTATCATCCTCAATCTAGTGGTCAAGTTGAACTTAGCAATAAAGAAATAAAATTAATATGACAAAAAACTTTCAACAGGTCCCAAAAGAATTGGTCTAAGAAACTTGATGATGCACTTTGGGCCTATAGAACAACTTATAAAATCCTATGGGTATGTCTCCATATAAAATGGTTCATGGAAAAGCTTTTCATTTGCCTCTTGAGTTAGAACATAAATCATATTGGGCAATCAAAGAACTCAACTATGATTTCAAACCTTCCGATGAAAAGAGGCTACTTGATATCAGCTTACTAGATCAATGGAGAACCCAAGCCAATGAAAATGTCAAACTATTTAAAGAAAAAGTAAAAAGATGGCATGACAAAAGAATCAAACAGCAGGAATTAAAACTTGGTGAATATTTTCTATTGTACATTTCTCGTTTTAGGTTTTTCGTAGGAAAACTTCTTTCCAAATGGGAAGGACCATATATCATCGAAGAAGTTTATCGCTCTGGAGCTATCAAGATTAATAATGTCGAAGGCACCAATCCGAAGGTAGTCAATGGACAAAGAATTAAAGACTATTTTAGGTACGCCTATCAATGTTGAAACTAACATTATCCAAACCATGAAACTGGTGGAACACATAAAAGAAACCTTTCAGAAGACTTTAGAACCCTAAAAAGGAAGAGGTACATGATATGGTAAGTAAACGGACTCCGAAAAAACCGCAAAAATATTTTCTCTCGGTTTTGGAATATTAGAAAAAATAAAAAATAATAAGAAACAACCGGGAAGGCAACCCAGGTGCCCACAAGGCACCAGGGCGCGCCTACCCCACCTCGCACGCCCCGGTCGGTAGTGGGCCCCTCAGGTACCTTCCCGACTCCATTTTCCTTCCATATACTTGTTTCCCTAGATAAAAAATCTTTATATATACCCCTAGATGATTTGACAACCGTATCATGGAGAAATCCTTTGTTCTTGTTTTGTCTTGTTTTTTGTCATATCTATCAAGCCAGGCATCATGTCTTGTCCCTCCTCCAACAACATAGAAGGCGATGCTTGGTTGGTATAGGTGGAGTTAAGGGGAGAGGGAATCGAGGAGGCAGCCATGAAGAAGATGAAGGGAACTCGCTTGGAATACACTCTCCAGCCTCCGAGAGGGGCACTCTGTTTGGCATCTCCACTATCCCTAATCCCCATCAAGCCATGAGTTAAACAAACGATCAAGGAATTCATGAAGTGCAAGAGGGAATCCCTCCAAGGAGGCCCTTAATTAGTTTACATCGAAACAATTTTCACAATTTGATTCATAACTATCGGGTCAAAAATACTCCTCGTGTGCACATACCGTCGATTTGGGACATATCTCGTCCAAGAGAAAGTGATACAGGAACAAGCTCCTGGGGACCGAAGAATAAACATATTATAACTGAGGTGGAGAGGAACATTGAGTTGCTTCGTCGAGCCCTCCAGGAAATTCAAAGTTGGAGGGGAGGCACGCTTAAATATTTTGGAGGACAAGCCCACACCATCATCATCATCACCAAAGAAGGAGACTTAAGTACACAGGTATGGGCACTCCCCTTGGCTTGTGCCAAGCGGGGGAGATGCCCCGGTATCATATCACCATCACTTCTATTACCTTTACCTATCTTAGTTCAATCCTTAGCTATTTCGTGATTTAGTTGAATAAAACTTAAGTATGATATCTATCTATGTAATCGAGTGAGAGTTATATAATAAAGTTTAGTTAGAGTTTTTGCTTCTCTACCTTTTTGTTTCAATCAAAATAAAAGTAATAATGTAAAATATCATATGCTAATCTTATGGAAAGTAATGACAACACATAAGGAAAAGTATAAGTGGTAAAATTTATTGAAAGTTGACAAACATAGCATTGTTCAATGATGCAATTCATGAAAGAATTAATAAGGGAAGAGAAGATTCACATGCAAATATACTATATTGGACATCTTTTATGATTGTGAGCCCCCACTAAATATCTTATGCCAAATTGTTGACATTGGACAAGGAAGACAACATAATGATTTATGTTTGTTCATATTCACATAGGAGTTATATTGTCATAGATCCTTCAACATGTGGTGCTTGCTCAATAACAGTAGGAAAAATGAAGCAAAATGGATGTATCAACTCCCCCAAGTTTAGACCTCGCTTGTCCTCAAGCGAAAGCCGACATCGAAAATAAGTTGTCATGAGTGCAAAAAGGGCAATAAAAATTGCTTCTAGATGTGTTTGATCCTTTAGTGTAAGGGAAAATAAGTGTTGTACGAACTTGTGATGGCAAAGTAATAAAAGTGACAGACTGCATAATAAGGTTGCTATCATATGGGGCAATACAACGTGACATTCTTTTGCATTAAGGGATTGTGCATACAAAACCAAAAAGCGCATGACAACCTCTGCTTCCCTCTGCGAAGGGCCTATCTTTCCTTTTATATATTTACCTTTTATGCAAGAGTGAGAGTACTTCCCTCTTTTACTTTTTATTTTTCTCTGTGTCAAGCATCATGTGGTGGGGAAAGATCTAGGCACATATACCCAGTTGGATGTGAGTGAGCATGAGTTATTATCATTGACATCACCCTTGAGGTGAATGAGTTGGGAAGCGAAACTATAAGCCCCTGTCTTTCTATGTGTCTGGTTGAAACTTTTTGCTCATATATATGTTGTGACTGTTAGCAATCATAGAAGATTAGATGATGTTTGAGTATGTGAACTTGCTAAAAGGCTCTGATACGAGACCCTTCCTGAAAATAAGATGAATTATAGTTGCAAAGTTGATCGAGAACATAGTTTGTTAGTTCTCAATAAAGTTTATGCTTTCTACTTTGATGTTGCCATGAATTGTTACTTGTTCATGAGAACCTATATGATAAAGTTTTATGATAACGTTTGTTGATGTTATAATAATAAGCATGATGTTACTATGTCTGTATTTTGTTTTTATCGACACCTCTCTCTTTAAACATGTGGACATGATTTTCGATGTCGACTTTCACTTGAGGACAAGCGAGGTCTAAACTTGGGGGAGTAGAAACATCCATTTTGCTTCATGTTTTCCTACTGTTATTTATAGTGTTTTTATGCATTATAACACTTTATGCAGTAATTCTAATGCGTTTTCTCTCACAATATGCAAGGTTTATACAAAGAGGGAGAATACCGGCAGCTGGAACTTTGGACCTGAAACAACTATTTCAGAGATACATATTCTGCACATCTCCAAATGAGCTGAAATTTAACGGAGAATTATTTTGGAATATATAATAAATATTGGAGAGAAGAACTACCAGAGGAGGGCAGCCAGGTGCCCACACGGCACCAAGGCGCGCCAGCCCCCTGGCATGCCCTGGTGGGTAGTGGGGGCCCAGGCGAGGACTTTTGGGATGGAGCGCCACTGTGTCGAGGTGGAACTTGGGGAGTAGCACTTATGTCCTCCAGCGGAGCGATACCACCGAGGGAACTCTCCCCCCCCCCCCAGGAGGGGGAAATCGAAGCCATCGTCATCACCAACAACCCTCTCATCTTTGGGAGACCAATCTTCATCAACATCTTCAACAGAACCATCTCATCTCAAACCCTAGTTCATCTCTTATGTTCAATCTTTCTACCGGAACCTCAGATTGGTATTTGTGGGTGACTAGTAGTGTTGATTACATCTTCTAGTTGACGCTAGATGGTTTATTTGGTGGAATATTATATGTTTAGATCCATTACGATATTTAATATCCCTCTGATCTTGAGCATGGATATTATTTATGAGTCGTTTCCCTTGTTCTTGAGGCCATGGGAGAAGTCATGTTGCAAGTAATCATGTGAATTTGATATTCGTTCGATATTTTGATGATATGTATGTTGTGATTCCCTTAGTGGTGTTATGTGAACGTCGACTACATGACACCTCATCTTATTTGGGCCTAAGGGAATGCATTTTGGAGTAGTTATTAGATGATGGGTTGCTAGAGTGACAGAAGCTTAAACCCTAGTTTATGCACTATTTCGTAAGGGGTTGATTTGGAACCATCTTTTTAATGCTATGGTTAGATTGTTATCTTAATTCTTCTTTTGTAGTTGCGGATGCCTGCGAGGGGGGCAATCATAAGTGGGAGGCTTGTTCAATTAGTAAAAACACCCAAGCACCGGGCCAACCACATATCAAATTATCTAAGTAGCAAATGCGAATTGAACCAACATGATGAAAGTGACTAGATGAAATTCCCGTGTGCCCTCTAGAACACTTTGCTTATTATAAGAGATTGTCTTGGCTTGTCCTTTGCTACAAAAAGGATTGGGATACCTTGCTGCACTTTATTTACCATTACCGTTACTTGCTTGTTATAAATTATCCTACTATAAAACTACTTGTTACCAACATTTTTAGTGCTTTCTAAAAACCACTTGTCATTTCCTTATGCTCCTCGTTGGGTTTGACACTCTTACTTATCGGAAGGACTACGATTGATCCCCTATACTTGTGGGTCATTAGTACGCTATTTCCGGGGAGTGAAGCGTGCTTGGTAAGTGGAAATTGGTAAGGAAAAATTATATTACCTGCTGAAATTTATTGTTACTAGCTACTATGGGAAACAATCCTTTGAGGGGTTTGTTCAGGATATCTTCACCTCGACCGGAAACACAAAGAGTTGCCCCTCAACCTACTGCACCTACTGAAAATATTATTTATCAAATTCCTTTGGGTATGATAGAGCAACTGCTAGAAAATCCTTATGTAGGAGACGGAATGAAGCATCCTGATATGCATGCATTTGATACATGTGGATGAAATTTATGGATTGTTTAAGCTTGCAGGTTTACCAGGAGATGAAGTTAAGAAGAAAGATTTCCCTTTATCTTTGGGGGGGATCATTGACATGGTATAGGCTATGCGATAATATTGGATCCTGGAATAGGAATCAATTCAAATTGGAATTTCACGAATTTTTTTATCCTATGCATCTAGTTCATCGTGATCAGAATTACATATATAATTTTTGGCCTTGTAAAGGATAAAGTACTGCTCTAGCTTGGCGGAGGCTAAAGTTAATGTTATATTCATGCCCCAATCATGAGCTCTCAAGAGAAATTGTTATTCATAATTTTTATGCTCGGCTTTCTCGTAATGACCAATCCATGCTTGTTACTTCTTGTGCTGGTTCTGTTATGAAGAAAACTATTGAATTCAGACGGGATATTTTCGAAAGAATTAAACAAAATTCTGAAGATTGGGAAGTCGACGAAGGTAAAGAGTCAGGTATTAAGCTTGAGTTTGATTGCGTGAAATCATTTATGAATACCGATGCGTTTTACAAGTTTAGCACCAAATATGGACTTGAGTGTGAGGTAGTAGCCTCCTTTTGTGAATCATTTGCTACTCATGTTGATCTTCCTAAAGAGAAGTGGTTTAAATATCATCCCCCTATTAAAGAAGAAATTAAAGAACCAGTTATAGTTAAAGATGAAACTATCATTTACAATGTTGATCTAGTTGTGCCTACTAATTATATTGAAGAACCACGTTTCTCTGTTAGAATAAAGGAACATACTAAGGTATCAACAGTGGCTCGGAAAAGTAATATTATAGCACCTAAACCCTCTGAACAAATTAAAGTGAATCTAGTGTTGCTATGGTCAAGGATCTCTTGGTCGATAATATTGATGGGCATGATATTTATTTCTGTGATGAAGCAACTAGAATTGCCAAACCCGATACTAAAGATAAGAACAAGCCTGTTGTTGGTATGGCTGACGTCTCAGTTAAAATAGGAGATCATTTCTATCATGTTTTATGTGATTTAGGTTCTAGTGTGAGTGGTAATCCTTTTACCTTATACCAATAAATTATGAATGATATAGCACCTACCGAAATGGAAGACATATATGTCACTATTAAACTTGCTAATAGAGACACCATCACAACACTTGGGATTTTTAGAGATGTTGAAGTCTTGTGTGGAAAAATAAAATACCCTAATGATTTCTAGTTCTTGGATCCCCACAAGATGACTTTTGTCCCATAATTTTTGGTAGACCTTTCTTGAACACAATCAATGCTAAGATAGATTGTCATAAAGAAACAGCGAGCGTCAATTTTGGTGATGTGTATCATGAGTTTAATTTCTCTAAGTTTCATAGACAACGTCATGATAAAGAATTACCTAGTAAGGATGAAATATTGGTATTGCTTCTATTGTTGTACCTACTACAGATCCACTAGAACAATATTTGTGAGAACTTGAAAATGATATGCACTTGCGTGAAACAAATGCAATAGATAAGATATTCTTTGAACAACAACCTATCCTTAAAAACAATCTGCCTATTGAAACTCTTCGAGGTCCTCCTCCACATGAAGGTGATCCTGTGTTTGAATTAAAGCAATTGCCTAACACCTTGAAGTACCATCTTTCGCTTGAGGACAAGGAAGGTCCAAGCTTGGGGGAGTTGATACGACCCTTTTGCTTCATGTTTTCCTACTGTTATTTATAGTGGTTTTATGAATTATAATACTTTATGGAGCAATTCTAATGCCTTTTCTCTCATAATATGCAAGGTTTATACAAAGAGGGAGAATACCGGAAACTGGAATTCTGGACCTGAAAAAGCTATGTCAGAGATACCTATTCTGCACATCTCCAAATGAGTTGAAATTTTACGGGGAATTATTTTGGAATATATAATAAATATTGGAGGGAAGAACTACCAGACAGGGGCAGCCAGGTGCCCACAAGGCACCAGGGCGCGCCATGTTGGAGAACGTAGTATTTCAAAATTTTCCTACGATCACGCAAGATCTATCTAGGAGAAGCATAGCAACGAGAAGGGAGAGTGTGTCCACGTATCCTTGTAGACCGAAAGCGGAAGCATTTAGTAACACGGTTGATGTAGTCGATCATCTTTGCGATCCAACCGATCAAGTACCGAACGCACGACACCTCCGCGATCTGGACACATTCAGCTCGGTGACATCCCTTGAACTCTAGATCCAGCTGAGGTCCAGGGAAAGTTTCGTCAGCATGACAGCATGGTGACGGTGATGATGAAGTTACCAACGCAGGGCTTCGCCTAAGCACTACGACAATATGACCGAGGTAGAAAATTGTGGAGGGGGGCAGCGCACACGACTAAGAAATCAACTTGGGTGTCTATGGGTGCCCCCCTGCCCACATATATGAAGGAGGGAGGAAGAGGAGGCCGGCCTAGGAGGGGCGCGCCTATAGGGGGAGTCCAACTAGGATTCACAATCCTAGTTGGAGTCCCCTACCTTTTCCAAGAGAGGAGAGAGGGAAGGAGTAGAAGACGGAGAAGGAAAGAGAGGGGGGCACCGCCGCCTCCATAGTCCAATTCGGACTTGCCATGGGGGGGGCGTGCGGACACCCCTTGAGGCCCTTCTCTCCTTTCCTGTATGGCCCATTAAGGCCCACTACTTCCCCTGGCGAATTCCCGTAACTCTCCGGTACTCCGAAAAATACCCGAGTCACTCGGAACCTTTCCGATGTCCGAATATAGCCTTCCACTATATTGATCTTTACGTCTCGACCATTTCGAGACTCCTCGTAATGTCTGTGATCTCATCCGAGACTCCGAACAACCTTCGTTACATCAAATCACATAACTCATCATACAAATCGTCATCGAATGTTAAGCGTCCAGACCCTACGGGTTCGAGAACCATGTAGACATGACCGACACACATCTCCGGTCAATAACCAATAGCGGAACCTGGATGCTCATATTGGCTCGTACATATTCTACGAAGATCTTTATCGGTTAAACCGCATAAAAATATACGTTGTTCCCTTTGTCATCTATATGTTACTTGCCCAAGATTCGATCGTCGGTATCCTCATACCTAGTTCAATCTCGTTACCGGAAAGTCTCTTTAATCATTTCGTAATGCATCATCCCGCAACTAACTCATTACTGAGAGGGCCCAGAGATACCTCTCCGACAATCGGAGTGACGAATCCTAATCTCGATCTATGCCAACTCAACAAACACCATTGGAGACACCTGTAGAGCATCTTTATAATCACTCAGTTACATTGTGACATTTGATAGCCCATAAGGTGTTCCTCCGGTATTCGGGAGTTGCATAATCTGATAGTCATAGGAACATGTATGAGTTATGAATAAAGCAATAGCAATAAACTAAGCGATCATAGTGCTATGCTAACGGACGGGTCATGTCAATGACATCATTCTCTAATGATGTGATCCTGTTTATCAAATGACAACTGATGTCTATGGTTAGGAAACTTTAACCATCTTTGATTAACGAGCTAGTCAAGTAGAGGCATACTAGTGACACTCTGTTTATCTATGTATTCACACATGTACTAAGTTTCTCGTTAATACAATTCTGGCATGAATAATAAAAATTCATCATGATATAAGGAAATATAAATAACAACTTTATTATTGCCTCCAGGGTATATTTCCTTCAGTCTTTGTAACATCCCAATTTTCAATTTGGATGTTATACATAGGTCATCATATGCATATCATATTTTAATTGCATTTTTGTTTGTGATCCTAGAAATCTTAAGCAACTCAAGGACCCAAGGAGAGAGTTGGGGATTTCATTTATTTTCATATTTGACTTTTTCTCAAATTTGAAAAGAGGATCAGTTTGATTTTAATATTTTTCTCCCCAATTATTTCCAATATTAAAAATAAAAGAGAGAAGATAAAATGACTTCTTCAAAAAGAGAGAAATATTGAAGGAAATTTATTAAAATCAAATATGTAATTTACTTGGATTTTATTTGCTAATTTATTTGAATTAGCAAATATGCATTTTTGAAAATTACATTATTAGGCCAAAAAAATGTTCACTTTATTCTAAATATTTGATTTAGATGGTGAAAATTGTTTTTGTCATTTTTAGAATTTTTTTATATTCTATTATGATTTTTCTTCGGCGGAATTTTATTTAAAAAAATATTCTTCCGCCCGACTGGGCCGAAGCCCACCCAGTGCCGCCGCCTTCCTTCCCCGCCGCCGTGCGCCGCACGGATGCCGAGGGGGAGTCTGAGCCGGACTCCGTCCCCGCATCGGCCCCCTCCCCAAGCTGCCGCCCCCCGGCCTCTTAAATAGGCTGAGGCCCCCGCCGCCTCTCCCAACCCCTAGCCGCGCCTCTCCCCATCCCAAGCCGCGCCACCACCACCGCCGAGCCGCGCCGCCGCTGCTGTCATTCCTCGTCGCCGCCCGCGCCTCCCGCTGTCCGCGCTGCTGCCACCTCGCCGCCGCGTGCCGCGGAGGCCGCCGCCCTGCCGCGACACTGCCGGAACCGCCCCGCGCCGCCTCGCCGGAATCCCGTCCCCCTCGGACCTCGCCGTCGTCGTGAACTGGTAGAAAACTGCCCTGGTCCGCCGCTTCGTTTTGATTTATTTGGTTTTTGATCTAGATCGGTTTTTATTTTAGGGTTAGGGTTTTCTCGGTTTTTCCCGATCGGATCTAGTTAACGAACGTTCACTCGAACGTCTTCGTTAGCGAATGCATTCGTCCTTTCGTCCCTGATAGCGAACATTCGTTCATTAGCCTTTTATTTTTATTTTTATTTTCATCCAGGGACCTATCCATGATTATTTTTATCACAGATTAGCTCCTGATCTTCAAACCCTCTGTAGCGACCAGACCTCAAATGGTCCAATTCTATGCTCAGGTGTCATCCCTGGATCAGTAATGCTGACACCACACAGTACTTGAAGGATTTATAACAAAGTAGCAATCACACACTTATTACATCGAGAGTCTCAAAAGAGAACTTATTACAATAATAATGGCTAAAGACCATCTAATAACGATAACATCGGAAGGCTTGGAAGATAAGTGAGTCCATCAACTCTAACGGCATCACTGAGTATACAACCACGGCCTAAAAACACCTTACTCGTCGTCTGAAAAGTCTGTAACATGAACGTTGCAGCCCGAAACGGGTCAGCACATGGAATATGCTGGCAATGTAACACATAGAGAGTAATGAAGAAATAAGGCTATACTACATGCATATTTGGCTGGTGGAAAGCTCTATGGTTACAGTTTTGCATAAAGCCAATTTTTCCCTACTGCAAAGGAATAAATTTTATTTAACTATCATATTAGTTGCTAAATATTGAGAATGGTTGACAGTATTCTCAATCCCAATTAAGCATCATCATTAAGAACCAACAAATTAATTAGATTAGCATGATGAGATTCACATGATAATCCAAGTACTAGATACTCAAGATGTCCATAACCGGGGACACGGCTAATCATGATTAGTTTATACACTCTGCAGAGGTTTGCGCACTTTTCCCCACAAGACTCGATCTCCTCTGTTGGTTTTCTCACACTGCATGGTGTTTAAGAAACGGATGACCAAGACATAGTCTTTCAGAAACGCTAGCACATTACGATGGGTAGACCGTACCACCTACATCCCCTACATCTACTAGTCTACCACTGTAAGAGTTTGCGCGACTTAGTCAACTATGCTAGAGCCCATAATAGCTTGTGGCTGCACACGGAAGTTTCTAGCATGAATAATCTCATGATCCCTTTGAGCCTGGGTGGCGGTCCAAAGAAAAACAGGCAATCGCTGGAATACCCAGGTGCCTCAGTCCACCCAGATGTGTATTTAAGTTGCCACCTTAGATAAACCATTAATTTAACAAACTCACATCTGTCATGGATTTCACTCACCCAAACCACGTCTACTGGCATAGCATGGCAAAATAAGCAAACGTAGAAGTAACTCACAAGGGTTTGATAATAACAGGTAATAGGTACTACCTCATCTACTTCCCAAACCCACAATTTAATTAGATCCTAGTCAATGCAATGTGTGAGGATTGGGTAGTAGGAAGGTATGATCAAAGTGTTACTTGCCTTGCTGATGATCCGCAAAACCCAGCGATTCGAAGTAGCAAGCGGAGCACTCCGGGTACTCTATGGCAAACAAATAAGCATACAATGAATACTCATCTAATGCATAGGTAAAACTCGAATAAGAGATCTAACCAGATAGTTCAAATTAAGAACTCCGGTTGGCAAAAAGAATCAAATCGAATGAAGCAACGGAAGACAAACGGCGAAATAAAAAAGCTCCGTTTACTAATATGAATCTAGGGCAATTTTTACAGAGGCAAAAAACTTGTTTGAGTTGGTTAAAGGGAAAGAGGGTTTCGAGACGAAACTCCAGGCGCTTGAATCGCCTGATTCTGATAAACGAGAGAAAAGTTAAACTAAAACGAACATCGGATCAGAAAAATCACGGATTTAATCCGAGAAAAAGAAAAACGACGAACAGGTTAATGAACGAAC
Organism: Triticum dicoccoides; assembly: GCF_002162155.2. Lineage (NCBI taxonomy): Eukaryota > Viridiplantae > Streptophyta > Magnoliopsida > Poales > Poaceae > Triticum > Triticum dicoccoides. The sequence goes on along the minus strand of NC_041390.1, from coordinate 390,713,064 downwards.
GTTCGTTAACAGGAACTAAACGATGAATGCGTTCGTTAAAACGAACGGACGAGCGAACGGTCGCTAAATAAATAAACCGGAGAAAAACCGATCTTTTAAAAAACGAAAACTAGGGTTTTCAAAAAAACCGAAACGACTTTTCTAAAAAAAACAGGGGCGGCGGCTACCTCGGCTCGGGGCTCCAGCGAGGCTCCAGCGGGGATCCGGCTGGCGGCGGGTGGTGCCGGGTGGCGGGGCTGCAGCTCCGACGCGGCGGCGGGG
>NC_041390.1:390662173-390712169 GCF_002162155.2 Triticum dicoccoides | reverse complement strand
GCGGTGTACGGCGGCGGCGCTGGAGGCGTGGGAGGCGGCGGCGGGTGTGGGGCTGTAGGGGGGCGGCGGCGGGGTTATAAAGGGGGGAGGCGACGACTTGGGGGAGGGGTCGGCCTCGGGAGGCGGGTCCTCCCCGTACTCGGGCGACGGCGGCGGTCGGGACTCCTGACCCGACTCGGCGGGAGGCGGCGGCGGCGGCTGGCTCAGCCGGCCTGCTCGGCTGGGCCCTTGGCCCAGTCGGGCGCGGGGTCTCTTTTTTTTAAACAATTTCGATACGACTAAAAAAATTCTAGAAAAATAAATAAAATTCTAAAAATGCCAAAACAACTTTTCACCGTCTAAATAAAATATTTAGAATAGGATGAACATTTTCTTGGCCCTAAATGCAATTTTTGAAAACGTGCATTTTTTCCTAAATTCAAATAAAAGAGCAAATAAAACCAAAATAAAATCTTATTTGATTTTTTATTAAATCCCCAATATTTCTATATTTTGGGAAAGTCATTTTATTCCCACTCTCATAATTTTTATAGTACAAATAATTGAAGATAAAATAAATAAAATCAAATGATCCTATTTTCAAAATTTGAGAAAACTCAAATATGAAAATAGCGAAATCCCCAACTCTCTTCGAGGGTCCTTGAGTTGCGTGAAATTTTGAGGATCAACAAATGCAATAAAATATGATATGCAATGATGATCTTTTGTATAACATTCCAAATTGAAAATTTGGGATGTTACAAACCTACCCCCCTTAAGATGAATCTCGCCCTCGAGATTCGGGTTGGCTAGAAAATAGGTGAGGGTGGTCCTTCAAGAGATCTTCCTCTCATTCCCAGGTGGCTTCATCTTCCGTGTGGTGGCTCCACTGAACTTTGCAAAACTTGATAACTTTGCTACGGGTGACTCGGCTGGCATACTCAAGAATCTTGACTGGTTTCTCCTCATAGGTCAAATCACTGTCCAACTGAATCGCTTCCAGCGGCACTGTGTCTCTCAGCGGTATGTCAGCCATCTCTGCGTGGCACTTCTTCAACTGGGAAACATGGAACACGTCGTGAACTCCTGACAATCCTTCGGGCAATTCCAACTTGTAGGCTACTTCTCCCATATGCTCCAAAACTCTGTATGGTCCTACAAAACGTGGCGCTAACTTTCCCTTAACTCCAAAGCGCTTAACTCCTCGAAGTGGAGATACTCGAAGATAAACTCGGTCTCCGACTTCGTAAACTGTCTCCTTGCATTTTGGGTCTGCGTAGCTCTTCTGCCTGGACTGGGCTACCTTGAGCCTATCATGAATCAATTTTACTTTCTGTTCAGACTCCTTAATCAGATCCGGTCCAAACAACTGGCGGTCTCCAACTTCATCCCACGACAATGGGATCCTGCACCTCCTTCTGTACAGAGCTTCGAAAGGGGCCATCTTCAAACTGGATTGATAACTGTTGTTATAGGAGAACTCTGCGTATGGCAAATTCTCGTCCCAACTAGATATGTAATCTAGCGCACAAGCTCTGAGCATATCCTCCAAAATCTGATTGACTCTCTCGGTCTGTCCATCTGTCTGCGGATGGAAAGTTGTACTGAACTCTAGCCTGGTACCCAAGGTTTCATGCAACTGATTCCAGAACTTTGAGGTAAACTGGGTTCCTCTATCTGATATAATGCTCCTTAGAACTCCATGCAGACACACGATTCTGGTCATGTATATCTTTGCCAACTTTGCACTGGTATAGGTAGTCTTCACTGGGATGAAATGAGCTACCTTTGTCAAACAGTCGACTACAACCCATATCGAGTCATAGCCTGAATGAGTTCTGGGCAATCCGGTGATAAAATCCATGCCTAACTTATCCCACTTCCATTCGGGTATCGGCAATGGCTATTGCAATCCTGCTGGCTTCTGATGTTCCGCCTTTACTCTCTGACATACATCACAAACTGCTACATACTCTGCAATATCCTTCTTCATTCCGGTCCACCAGAAAATATCCTTCAAATCCAAATACATCTTGGTATTTCCTGGGTGAGTCGAATTTGCTAAATCATGGGCCTCTTGCAGAATTAACTTCCTGATCTCCGAATCATTAGGCACATAAAAACAGTCTTCAAACCATAAGGTATCGTGCTCATCCTCACAAAATCCTTTAGCTTTTCCTTTGCTCATTTTCTCCTTAATAGAGGTAATCTCCTTGTCAGTCTTTTGGGCTTCTCTAATCTTATCCATCTATATAGACTGAATCTCCAATGCTGCTACATAGCCTCTTGGAACTATTTCCAAACATAGCTCACGAAGATTTTCGGCTAACTCCCTTGGTAAATCTCCTGTCATTAAGGTGTTGACATGACTTTTACGGCTCAACGTGTCAGCTACTACGTTAGCCTTTCCAGGGTGATAATGCAATCTCATATCATAATCCTTGATGAGTTCCAACCATCTCTTTTATCCGAGATTCAACTCCTTCTGCGTGAAAATGTACTTCAAACTCTTGTGGTCCGTGTACACCTTACAATGATTTCCAATGAGAAAATGTCTCCAAGTATTCAATGCATGCACTACGGCTGCTAACTCCAAATCATGCGTAGCATAATTCAACTCATGAGGCTTGAGCTATCGTGAGGCATATGAGACAACTCTTTCTTCCTGCATAAGCACTGCTCCAAGTCCTCGACGTGAAGCATCGCAATACACCTCATAATCCTTGGTCTGATCTGGCAAAATCAACACTGGTCATGTAACCAAACGTTTCTTAAACTCCTGGAAACTAGCCTCACATTCCATAGTCCATATGAAATTGGTATCCTTCTTCAGCAACTCCGTCATAGGTTTCGCAATCTTCGAGAAATTTTCAATGAATCTCCGGAAGTATCCCGCAAGTCCAAGAAAACTCCGGATCTCTCCAACTGTTGTTGGCGCTTCCCAATTTGTCACAGTGTCAACCTTGGTGGGATCCACTGCTATACCTTCTCAAGATATAACGTGTCCGAGAAATCCAACTTCCTTCAACCAAAACTCACATTTGCCTAACTTGGCATATAGCTAATGTTCTCTGAGCTTACCAAGTACCAAACGAAAATGCTCCTTATGCTCCTCTTCATTCTTCGAGTAAACCAGGATATCATCAATGAACACTACGACGAACTTATCCAAAAACTCCATAAACACTTTGTTCATCATGTTCATAAAATATGCAGGTGCGTTAGTTAGACCAAATTACATAACGGTATACTCGTACAGCCCATACCTGGTGGTAAAAGCCGTTTTAGGAATATCCTGTTCTTGAATCTTCAAGTGATGGTATAGTGATCGCAGGTCGATCTTGGAAAATACCTTAGCTCCTTGCAAACGATCAAACAGATCATTGATCATCGGTAGTAGGTACTTGTTCTTGATGGTTACTTCATTCAATCCTCGATAATCAATGACCATCCTTAACGATCCATCCTTCTTCTCCACTAGAAGTACTGGCGATTCCCAAGGTGAAGAACTTGGGCGAATATAACCTTTATCCAGTAACTCCTTAATCTTCTTCTTAATCTCCACCAAATCCTTTGCGGGCATCCTATATGGTCTCTTAGATATTGGCCCTGTGCCTGGCAAAAGCTCAATCAAACACTCAATATCTCTATTCGGTGGCATGCCTGGCAACTCTTCTGGAAAAACATCAGGGAAATCCTTCACTACTGGTACTTCCTCATGCACAACTCCTGTTAGGCAATTTACTTGAGTCCTTTTTGGCACATGTCGGGATACATACTTGATCCTTCTTCCTTCTGGGGTGGTAAGCAAAATAGACTTACTGGCACATTCAATGTTCCCTTCATACTTCGATAACCAATCCATGCCTAATATCACATCCAATCCTTGAGATTCCAATACTATTAGGTCCGAGGGAAAAACATAGTTACCAATCCCTAATGGTAACTGATCACACCATAGACTAGGCATATACTCCGCTCCAGGCGAGGTTACTAACATGGGTGACCTAAGGGCTTGGGTTGGCAGTTTATACTTATCCACAAATCCTGTTGATATGTATGAATGTGATGCACCAGTATCAAAAAGAACGAGTGCAGTAAATGACTTAACCAAAAACTTACCTATTACTGCATCGGGCTGGGCTTCAACTTCCTCCACATTTACGTTGTTCACCTGTCCCCTATTGAAAGGGTTCAGCTTCTTCCTAGAGCTTCCATTGCCATTTCCATTTTGGGCTTCAGGACATTCATTGGCATAATGTCCGGTCTTCTGGCACTTAAAGCAAGTGACTTGGCTCAGGTCTCTCTTGGCTGAGGTTGATGGGTTGGTGCGATTCTGGCCGTTACTTCCTCCATTCCCATTACCATTCTTGGTGCCATTGTGATTGTGCGAGTTACCTCCTCCATGGGTATGCTGAAAATGTCCTCCCGGCCTAGGGGTAAATCGTGGCTTCTGCTGAGCTCTAGAATTGTACTTCCCTTGTCCATACTTCCTCTTGCGGTTCTCAATTTGCTGCTGCTTCCCTTCAATCATGAGAGCGCGATCTACCAACTCCTGGTAGTTGTTGAAGGTTGCTACCATCAACTACATGCTCAACTCGTCATTCAGTCATTCTAGAAACTTCTCTTGCTTAGCTGCATCCGTAGCAACGTCATTTGGGGCATAACGTGCTAGCTTACTAAAGTCCTCCACATACTGGCCAACTGTCCATCCTCCTTGGCGCAAGTTGCGAAACTCTCGCTTCTTTAGGGCCATAGCTCCTGCTGAAACATGGGAAGTACCGAAAGCCTGTTGGAACTGGTCCCATGTGACACTGTCGACAGGGAAAGTGGCTGTGAAATTCTCCCACCATGATGTTGTGGGTCCTTCAAGCTGGTGTGCGGCAAACTTCACCTTTTCCGCATTTGTGCATCCTGCCATGGTCAACTCCCTTGCTGTCTTGCGGAGCCAATCATCTACTATTATCGGCTCGGTGCTACTGGAAAACATCGGCGGATTCAGCCTAAGAAAACGGGCTAAGTGATCAACAGGTAGTGGTGGTGGTGGGTTGTTGTTGTTGTTCCCCTGGTTCTGATTCTGGACTAGCAACTGCATCAATGTGTTCTGCTGCTGGATCAATTGGGTGAGCTCTGGTGGGAAGGTAAATCCAGGGTCACGTCGTGGAGGCATCTGAGGGTTTAGAAAAGATGAGATTTAAGAGTAGAGAGGGGTCTAGAGAGAAAACACTACCCATATGCACATGAGGCAAAAGTAAACAATTCACTTCATTCAATCAAACAAGGGCATACAATCGATCTAACTATCGCAAAAGTGCTTGGACTACTATAATTACATGGTGGACTACTACTACTGTTGGGGTGGTCTTCTAGAAATATTCTTCGGTTGCACACTCCATGATATCTGCTCTAGCTTCATCAACATAGTCATCGTCGCTATCATCTGGATCCGAGTCGGTGTCATCGATGATGATGTAGTCCACCGGGCGAATCTCCTTGGGTTCTTCATCTTCTTCTACTGGCGTAGGGCCTCCCATAAATATTCCGATCTTCATTGTTAGGTTGGCATTCTTATCCACTAGTACTTTGATTTCCTCTTCATAATCTTCACGTGTAGCTTTGAGTTCTTCCTCCAGTTCCTTGATTCTTGTCCTCGCCTTCTTCAGATCTATCATGTCGGCGCACATCTGATCTCCTGACGTCGAATGTGCTGGTTTAACTCCTGGATAAAAGCTGCAATTGATCTATCCTTCCTGCTACTGATCATCTCCCAGTGCTCATCTCGGCGCCCACAAATCTAGTAGATAGTATCCTTGAGATTATTGTGGTAAACTTCTCCAATGCGTCCCATGGCGATGTGAGCTACCATGCTCTTTCCTAGACTCCAGGTTGGTGCATCAAAAGAAAACTCTATGGGCTTAGTGACTGGCATGAACGTCCTTCCTGGAACTTGAACTTGAATCATCCAGCGCTCTTGTTCAGGTAATGTGGCGTTGTAGGTTCCGGTGACTTCCTTCAAATGACGTCCAAAGGGTGTATCTTCATCCGGCTGCGCGAACTTGTTCCTTGCATCCGCCATCCTAAAAGAGTAGAAAAGATGAGAGGTCAGAATGAGAAGAGTGAGTAGTGATCTAGGGCTTTAGCTTAGTGGTTGTGTCCTACAGTCAGCGTGTGCTCTGATACCATCTTGTAGCGACCAGACCTCAAACGGTCCAATCTCTGTGCTCAGGTGTCATCCCTGGATCAGTAATGCTGACACCACACAGTACTTGAAGGATTTATAACAGAGTAGCAATCACACACTTATTACATCGAGAGTCTCAAAAGAGAACTTATTACAATAATAATGCCTTAAGGCCATCTAATAACGATAACAGCGGAAGGCTTGGAAGATAAGTGAGTCCATCAACTCCAACGGCATCACTAAGTATAGAACCACGACCTAAAAACACCTTACTCGTTGTCTGAAAAGTCTGCAACATGAACGTTGCAGCCCGAAACGGGTCAGCACATGGAATATGCTGGCAATGTAACACATAGAGAGTAATGAAGAAATAAGGCTATACTACATGCATATTTGGCTGGTGGAAAGCTCTATGGTTATAGTTTTGCGTAAAGCCATTTTTCCCTACCGCAAAGGAATAAATTTTATTTAACTATCATGGTAGTTGTTAAACACTGAGAATGGTTGACAGCATTCTCAATCCCAATTAAGCATCATCATTAAGAACCAACAAATTAATTAGAGTAGCATGATGAGATTCACATAATAATATAAGTACTAGATACTCAAGATGTCCATAACCGGGGACACGGCTAATCATGATTATTTTATACACTCTGCAGAGGTTTTTGCACTTTTCCCCACAAGACTCGATATCCTTCGTTGGTTTTCTCGCATTGCATGGTGTTTGAGAAACGGATGACCGAGACATAGTCTTTCAGAAATGCTAGCACCTTACGATGGGTAGACCGTACCACCTACATCCCCTACATCTGCTAGTCTACCACTGTAAGAGTTTGCGCGACTTAGTCAACTATGCTAGAGCCCATAATAGCTTGTGGCTGCACACGGAAGTTTCTAGCATGAATAATCTCATGATCCCTTTGAGCCTGGGTGGCGGTCCGAAGAAAAACAGGCAATCGCTAGAATACCCAAGTGCCTCAGTCCACCGAGATGTGTATTTAAGTTGCCACCTTAGATAAACCATTAATTTAACAAACTCACATCTGTCATGGATTTCACTCACCCAAACCACGTCTACTGGCATAGCATGGCAAAATAAGCAAACGTAGAAGTAACTCACAAGGGTTTGATAATAACAGGTAATAGGTACTACCTCATCTACTTCCCAAACCCACAATTTAATTAGATCCTAGTCAATGCAATGTGTGAGGATTGATCTAATGCAATAAAATTGGGTAGTAGGAAGGTATGATCAAAGTGTTACTTGCCTTGCTGATGATCCGCAAAACCTAGCGATTTGAAGTAGCAAGCGGAGCACTCCGGTTACTCTATCGCAAACAAACAAGCATACAATAAGTACTTATCTAATACACAGGTAAAACTCGAATCAGAGATCTAACCAGATAGTTCAAATTAAGAACTCCGGTTGGCAAAAAGAATCAAATCGAACGAAGCAACGAAAGACAAACGGCAAAAGAAAAAAGCTCCATTTACTAATCTTAATCTAGGGCAATTTTTACAGAGGCAAAAACTTGTTTGAGTTGGTTAAACGGAAAGAGGGTTTCGAGACGAAACTCCAGGCGCTTGAATCGCCTGATTCCGACAAACGAGCGAAAAGTTAAACTAAAACAAACATCGGATCAGAAATCGCGATCAGAAAAATCGCGGATTTAATCTGAGAAAAAGAAAAACGACGAACAGGTTAACGAACGAACGTTGTTAACAGGAACTAAACGATGAACGCGTTCATTAAAATGAACGGACGAGCCAACGCTCGCTAAATAAATAAACCGGAGAAAAAACGATCTATTTAAAAAAACGAAAACTAGGGTTTTAAAAAAAACCGAAACAACTTTTCTCAAAAAAAAACGGGGCGGCGGCTACCTCGGCTCGAGGCTCCGGCGAGGCTCCGGCGGGTGGTGCGGGGCAGCAGCTCCGACGCGGCGGCGGGGCGGCTCGGGCGGCGTGCGGCGGCGGCGCTGCAGGCGTGGGAGGCGGCGGCGGGTGTGGGGCTGCAGGGGGGGCCGGGGTTATAAAGGGGGAGGCGGCGACTTGGGGGAGGGGTTGGCCTCGGGTGGCGGGTCCTTCCCGGACTCGGGCGATGGCGGCGGACGGGACTCCTGTCCCGACTCGGCGGGAGGAGTCGGCGGCTGGCTGGGCCGGCCTACTTGGCTGGGCCCTTGGCCCAGTCGGGCGCGGGGTCTCTTTTTTTTAAAAAAAATTCGCTCGGACTAAAAAAATTCTAGAAACATAAATAAAATTCTAAAAATGCCAAAACAAATTTTCACCGTCTAAATAAAATATTTAGAACAGGATGGTTTAGAACAGGATGAACATTTTCTTGGCCCTAAATGCAATTTTTGAGAACGTGCAATTTTTCCTAAATTCAAATAAAATAGCAAATAAAACCAAAGTAAAATCTTACTCCCTCCGTTCACTTTTGTAAGTCATTTCAGACAACTCAAATTGGGCTGTTTTGTACTTTGTCTGAAATGTCTTCGAGGTCTTATAAAAGTGAACAGAGGGAGTATTTGATTTTTACTAAATCCCCAATATTTCTATATTTTGGGAAAGTCATTTTATTCCCACTCTCATAATTTTTATAGTAGAAATAATTGAAGATAAAAGAAATAAAATCAAATGATCCTACTTTCAAAATTTGAGAAAACTCAAATATGAAAATAACGAAATCCCCAACTCTCTCCGAGGGTCCTTGAGTTGCGTGAAATTTCTAGGATCAACAAATGCAATAAAATATGATATGCAATGATGATCTTTTGTATAACATTCCAAATTGAAAATTTGGGATGTTACACCCTCGCAACTTTTTATTCGTTTGTCCAAATCCAGGGAAACCAATGCCAAAATCTTCATCCCGAACCCCTCTTTCCAGTTAATAAACTTGAACATGGTTTTGACAAATCAAAATTTGGTTGCAAGCAGATTTTAATTTGAATTTCTTTTGACCACAGTTTGAGTTTCGTAGGTCCGATATGATTGATTCTGTTTGCAAATTGAAGCTCTCCTCTTGAACTTTTGATTTGGATCTTTTCTATTGAGTTTACCCTTGCATCTATTGTTTGAGTGCTTATGTATGCTATTTGTGTTTGCGATAGAGTTTCCGGAGTGCGAAGCGTGCTACTACGAGTCACTAGGGTTTTCAGATCGTCAGCAAGGGAAGTAACACTTTGATCATACCCTTTATTACCCAGTTTTTACGCATTAGTTTCAACCCTCAAACATTGCATGAGTAGGATCAGCTTAACATGTGGGTATTGGGCAGTAGTTGATGAGGTAGAACCTATTTTCCTTTATGCAAACCTTGGGAGTTACTTCTACGTTATGCTTATATTGCTTTGCTATGCTCGTAGACGTGGATTGGTATGTGAGTTTCATGGAAGTTGCGAGAGTTATATTAACTAAGGGAAACTTAAGGTGGCTATTTTAATACACATCTAGGTGGATTGGTTGGGGCACCCTGGGGATACCAGTGGCTTGCCCGGACACCTGGGGAATCCAGTGTTGTCCTAGGAGATCCCGGGAAATTCGTGTGATCATCCTATGGTTTGCCACCCAGGCTCAAACGGATCATTATGTTATTCATGCTGGAAACTACCATGTGCAGCCACACGCCATTATGGGCTATGGCATAGTTGAGTAAGTTGTGGGAATCCTTTCCATGATGGGCTAGCAAATGTAGGGGATTGTAGGTGTATCGTCCTATCTGTCGGTTAAGGGGACCTCTTCGAATAGACTATGTCTCGGTCATCCGTTTCTCAAACATCATGCAGTGCAAGAAATACAACGGAGGAGATCGAGTCTTTTGGGGAAAAGTGTGCAAACCTCTACGGAGTGTACAAACTAATCATGATTAGCCGTGTCCCCGGTTATGGACATCTTGAGTATCTGGTTCTTGAAATATTGGTTTGATCTCATCACTCTTAATTAATTTTGTTGGGCTGTTAATTACTGCTTAATTGGGATTGAGTTGGAGGAACCTTCTCAGTATTTATCAACAAAATTGATAGTTAAATAAAATATATTCCTTTGCAGTAGGGAAAAATTGGCTTTACACAAACATGATAACCATAGAGCCTCCACCAGCCATATATGCATGTAGGGATAGCAGTTATTTTGTTCATTGCTCTACAGTGTTATTCTGCCAGCATATTCCATGTGCTGACCCATTGCGGGCTGCAACATATTATGTTGTAGAATTTTCATACGAAGAGTAAGGTGCGCTAGATCGTTGTCTTGCACTCAGCTATGCCGTTGGAGTTGATGGACTCATTTTTGCCTTCAAAGCCTTCCGCTGTTATCTTCATTAGATGGCCTTTGGCCATATTATTGTAATAGTACTCTCTTTGAGATATTCGATGTAATAAGTGTGTGATTGAACTCTATTATAAATCCATCAAGTACTGTGTGTGTCAGCATTAACGATCCAGGGATGGCACTTATACACAGAGATTTGACCGGCTGAGGTTGGATCGCTACAGTCTCCCACTTGCACTAGAGTCAATAATCTAGTTCATATTGCCATGTGATTTAACACAAATAGTTCACATCACCATGTGATTAGTTCACATCTCCATGTGACTAATACCCAAAGTGTTTTACTAGAGTCAATAATCTAGTTCACATCTCTATGTGATTAACACCCAAAGAGTACTAAGGTGTGATCATGTTTTGTTTGTGAGAGAATCTTAGTCAATGGGTCTATCACATTCAGACCCGTATGTATTTTTGCAATTTTTCTATGTCTACAATGCTCTGCATGGAGCTACTCTAGCTAATTGCTCCCACTTTCAATATATATCCAGATTTAGACTCAGAGTCATCCAGATCGGTGTAAAAGCTTGCATCGACGTAACGCTTTACGACGAACTCCTTATCACCTCCATAACTGAGAAATATCTCCTTAGTCTTCTAAGGATAATTTTGACCGCTGTCAGGTGATCTACTCCTAGATCAATATCGTACCCCCTTACCAAAATCATGGCAAGGTACACAATAGGTTTGGTACAAAGCATAGCATACTTATATAACCTATGGCTGAGGCATAGGGAATGACTTTCCTTCTCTTTCTATTTTCTGTCGTGGTCGTGTTTTGAGTCTTACTCAACTTTACACCTCGCAATATAGGCAAGAACTCCTTCTTTGACTGTTCCATTTTGAACTACTTCAAAATCTTGTCAAGGTATGACTCATTGAAAAATATTATCAAGCATCTTGATCTATCTTTACAGAACTTGATGCCCAATATGTAAGCAGCTTCCCCAAGGTCTTTCTTTGAAAAACTCCTTTCAAACACTTATGCTTTCCAAAAAATTCTACATCATTTCCGATCAACAATATGTCATCCACATACAATATCAGAAATGCTACAGAGCTCCCACTCGCTTTCTTGTAAATACAGGCTTCTCCAAAAGTCTGTATAAAACCATATGCTTTGATCACACTATCAAAGAGTATATTCCAACTCCGACAGGCTTGCACCAGTCCATAAATGGATCGTTGGAGCTTGCACACTTTGTTAGTACCTCTAGGAAAACCTTCTGGTTGCATCATATACAACTCATCTTTAAGATATCCATTTAAGGATTGCAGTTTTGACATCCATTTGCCAAATTTCATAATCATAAAATGCGACAATTGCTAACATGATTCAAACAGACTTAAACATCGCTACGGGTTAGAAGGTCTCATCTTAGTCAACTACTTGAACTTGTCGAAAATCTTTCGCAACAAGTCGAGCTTTGTAGACAGAAACATTACCGTCAGCGTCACTCTTCTTCTTGAAGATCCATTTATTCTCTATGGCCCGCCGATCATCGGGCAAGTCAATCAAACTCCATACTTTGTTTTCATACATGGATCCTATCTCAGATTTCATGGCCTCAAGCCATTTCGCGGAATCTGGGCTCATCATTGCTTCCTCATAGTTCGTAGGTTCATCCTGGTCTAGTAACATGACTTCCAGAACAGGATTACCGTACCACTCTAGTGTGCACCGTACTCTGGTTGACCTGCGAGGTTTGGTAGTAACTTGATCTGAAGTTTCATGATCATCATCATTAGCTTGCTCACTAATTGGTGTAGGAATCACTGGAACTGATTTCTGTGATGAACTACTTTCCAATTCGGGAGAAGGTACAATTACCTCATCAAGTTCTACTTTACTCCCACTCACTTCTTTCGAGAGAAACTCCTTCTCTAGAAAGGATCCATTCTTAGCAACGAATATTTTGCCTTCGGATCTGTGATAGAGGTTTACCTAACAGTTTCCTTTGGGTACCCTATGAAGACACATTTCTCCATTTGGGTTCGAGCTTATCAGGTTGAAGCTTTTTCACATAAGCATCGCAACCCCAAACTTTAAGAAACGACATCTTAGGTTTGTTGCCAAACCACAATTCATACTTTGTCATCTCAATGGATTTAGATGGCGCCCTATTAAACGTGAATGCGGCTGTCTCTAATGCATAACCCCAAAATGATAGTGGTAAATCGGTAAGAGACATCATAGATCGCACCATATCTAATAAAGTACGGTTATGAAGTTCGGACATATCTTTACGCTGTGGTGTTCCAGGTGGCGTGAGTTGAAAAACCATTCCACATTGTTTCAAATGAAGACCAAACTCGTAACTCAAATATTTGCCTCCGCGATCAGATCGTAGAAACTTTATTTTCTTGTTACGATGATTTTCCACTTCACTCTGAAATTCTTTGAACTTTTCAAATGTTTTAGACTTATGTTTCATTAAGTAGATATACCCATATCTGTTCAGATCATCTGTGAAGGCCAGAAAATAACGATACCCGCCGCGAGCCTCAACATTCATCGGACCGTATACATCGGTATGTATTATTTCCAATAAGTCAGTGGCTCGCTCCATTGTTCCGGAGAACGGAGTCTTAGTCATCTTGCCCATGAGGCATGATTCACAAGTATCAAGTGATTCATAATCAAGTGATTCCAAAAGCCCATCAACATGGAGTTTCTTCATGTGCTTTACACCAATATGACCTAAACGGCACTGCCACAAATAAGTTGCACTATCGTTATTAACTTTGCATCTTTTGGCTTCAATATTATGAATATGTGTATCACTACGATCGAGATCAATAAACCATTTATTTTAAGTGTATGACCATAGAAGGTTTTATTCATGTAAACATAACAACAATTATTCTTTGACTTAAATGAATAACCATATTACAATAAACATGATCCAATCATATTATGCTCAACGCAAACACCAAATAACATTTATTGAGGTTCAACACTAACCCCGAAGGTAGAGGGAGTATGCGACGGTGATCTTATCAACCTTGGAATCTCTTCCAGCACACATCGTCACTTTGCCCTCAACTAGTCTCAGTTCATTTTGTAACTCCTATTTTGAGTTACTAATCTTAGCAACTGAATCGGTATCAAATACCTAGGAGTTACTATGAACACTAGTAAAGTACACATCAATAATATGTATATCAAATATACATTTATTCACTTTGCCATCCTTCTTATCCACCAAGAATTTGGGGTAGTTCCGCTTCCAGTGACCATTTCCTTTGTAGTAGAAGCACTCAGTTTCAGGCTTGGGTCTAGCTTTGGGCTTCTTCATGGGAGTGGCAACTTGCTTGCCATTCTTCTTGAAGTTCCCTTTCTTTCCCTTGCCCTTTCACTTGAAACTAGTGGTCTTGTCAACCATCAACACTTGATGCTTTTCTTGATTTCTACCTTCGCCGACTTCAGCATCGCGAAGAGCTCGGGGAATCGTTTTCGTCATCCCTTGCATATTATAGTTCATCACGAAGTTCAAGTAACTTGGTGATAGTGACTATAGAACTCTGTCAATCAGTATCTTATCTGGAAGATTAACTCCCACTTGATTCAAGCGATTGTAGTTCTCAGACATTCTGAGCACATGCTCACTGGTTGAGCTATTCTCCTCCATCTTGTAGGCAAAGTATTTGTCAGTGGCCTCATACCTCTCGACTCGGGCATGAGTCTAAAATACAAATTTCAGCTCTTGGAAGATCTTATATGTTCCGTGGCGTTCAAAATGTTTTTGAAGTCCCGGTTCTAAGCCGTAAAGCATGGTGCACTAAACTATCAAGTAGTCATCATACCGATCTTTGCCAAACATTCATAACGTTTGCATCTGCTCCTGCAATAGGTCCGTCACCTAGCAGTGCATGAAGGACATAATTCTTCTGTGCAGCAATGAGGATAATCCTCAGATCACGGACCTAGTCCGCATCATTGCTACTATCATCTTTCAACTTATTTTTCTCTAGGAACATATCAAAAAATAAAACAGGGAGCTATGCGTGAGCTATTGATCTACAACATAGATATGCAAAATAGTATCAGGTACTAAGTTCATGATAAATTAAAGTTCAATTAATTATATTACTTAAGAACTCCCACTTAGATAGACATCCCTCTAATCATCTAAGTGATCACGTGATCCACATCAACTAAACCATGTCTGATCATCACGTGAGATGGAGTAGTTTTCAATGGTGAACATCACTATGTTGATCATATCTACTATATGATTCACGCTCGACCTTTCGGTCTCACTGTTCCGAGGCCATATCTGCATACACTAGGCTCATCATGTTTAACCCGAGTATTCGACATATGCAAAACTGGCTTGCACCCATTGTATGTGAATGTAGAGCTTATCACACCCGATCATCATGTGGTGTCTCAGCACGAAGAACTGATGCAATGGTGCATACTCAGGGAGAACACTTATACCTTGAAATTTTAGTAAGGGATCATCTCATAATGCTACCGTCATACTAAGCAAAATAAGATGCATAAAAGATAAACATCACCTGCAATCAAAATATGTGACATGATATGGCCATCATCATCTTGTGCTTTAATCTTCATCTCCAAAGTACCGTCATGATCTCCATCGTTACCGGCATGACACCATGATCTCCATCATCTTGATCTTTATCAATGTGTCATCACATGGTCGTCTCGCCAACTATTTCTTTTGCAACTATTGCTATCGCATAGCAATAAAGTAAAGCAATTATATGGCGCTTGCATCTTATGCAATAAAGAGACAACCATAAGGCTCCTGCCAGTTGTTGATAACATTAACAAAACATGATCATCTCATACAACAATTTATATCTCGTCACGTTTTGACCATGTCACATCACAACATGCCCTGCAAAAACAAGTTAGACGTCCTCTACTTTGTTGTTGCAAGTTTTACGTGGCTGCTACAGGCTTAGCAAGAACCGTTCTTACCTACGTATCAAAATCACAATGATTTTTCCATCAATTGTGTTGTTTTAACCTTCAACAAGGATCGGGCGTAGTCACACTCGATTCAACTAAATTTGGAGAAACAGACACCCACTAGCCACCTGTGTGCAAAGCGCGGCAGTAGAACCAGTCTCATGAAGCGGTCATGTAATGTCGGTCTGGGCCGCTTCATCCAACAATACCGCCGAATCAAAGTTTGACATGCTGGTAAGCAATATGACTATTTTCGCCCACAACTCTTTGCGTTCTACTTGTGCATATAACATCTACGCATAGACCTGGCTCGGATGCCACTATTGGGGAACATAGTATTTCAAAAATTTCCTACGATCACGCAAGATCTATCTAGGAGAAGCATAGCAACGAGCGGGCAGAGTGTGTCAAAGATACCTATTCTGGACTTCTGGACCTAAAAAATCAATGTCAGAGATACCTATTCTGCACATCTCCAAATGAGTTGAAATTTTACGGGGAATTATTTTGGAACATATAATAAATATTGGAGAGAAGAACTACCAGAGGGGGGCAGCTAGGTGCCCACAAGGCACCAGGGCACGCCATGTTGGGGAACGTAGTATTTCAAACAAAATCGACGATCATGCAAGATCTATCTAGGAGAAGCATAGCAACGAGCGGGAAGAGTGTGTCCACGTACCTTTGTAGACCGAAAGCGGAAGCATTTAGTAATGCGGTTGATGTAGTCGATCGTCTTCGCGATCCAACCGATCAAGTAACGATCGCACGGCTCCTCCGCGATCTACACACGTTCAGCTCGGTGAGGTCCCTTGAACTCTAGATCCAACTACGGCTGAGGAAGAGTTTCGTCAGCACGACGGCGTGGTGACAGATGATGAAGTTACCGATGCAGGGCTTCGCCTAAGCACTACGAAAATATGACCGAGGTGGAAAACTATGGAGGGGGGCACCGCACACGGCTAAGAAATCAACTTGTGTGTTTATGGGTGCCCCCCTGCCCACGTATATAAAGGAGGGAGGAAGAGGAGGCCGGCCTAGGAGGGGCGCGCCTATAGGGGGAGTCCAACTAGGATTCCCAATCCTAGTTGGAGTCCCCTTCCTTTTCCAAGAGAGGAGAGAGGGAAGGAGTAGGAGAGGGAGAAGGAAAGACAGGGGGCGCCGCCCCCTCCCTAGTCCAATTCAGACATTCCATGCGGGGCGCGTGGCCACCCCTTAAGGCCCTTATCTCCTTTCCCGCATGGCCCATTAAGGCCCACTACTTCCTCCGGCGAATTCTCGTAACTCTCCGGTACTCCGAAAAATACCCGAATCACTCGGAACCTTTCCGATGTCCAAATATAGCCTTCCAATATATTGATCTTTACGTCTCGGCCATTTCGAGACTCCTCGTCATGTCTCTGATCTCATCCGGGACTCCGAACAACCTTCGGTACATCAAATCACATAACTCATAATATAAATCGTCATCGAATGTTAAGCGTGCGGATCCTACTGGTTCGAGAACCATGTAGACATGACCGAGACACATCTCCGGTCAATAAACAATTGCAGAACCTGGATGCTCATATTGGCTCCTAAATATTCTACGAAGATCTTTATCGGTCAAAGCGCATAACAATATACATTGTTCCCTTTGTCATCGATATGTTACTCGCCCGAGATTCGATCGTCTATATCCTCATACATAGTTTAATCTCGTTACCGGCAAGTCTCTTTACTTGTTCCATAATGCATCATCCCGCAACTAACTCATTAGTCACATTGCTTGCAAGGCTTATAGTGATGTGAATTACCGAGAGGGCCCAGAGATACCTCTCCGACAATCGGAGTGACAAATCCTAATCTCAATCTATGCCAACTCAACAAGCACCATTGGAGACACCTGTAGAGCATCTTTATAATCACCCAGTTATGTTGTGATGTTTGATAGCAGACAAGGTGTTCCTCTGATATTCGGGAGTTGCATAATCTCATAGTCATATGAACATGTATAAGTTATGAAGAAAACTATAACAATATACTAAACGATCATAGTGCTATGCTAACGGATGGGTCATGTCAATCACATCATTCTCTAATGATGTGATCCCGTTTATCAAATGACAACTCATGTCTATGGTTAGGAAACGTTAAACATCTTTGATTAACGAGCTAGTCAAGTAGAGGCATACTAGTGACACTCTGTTTGTCTATGTATTCACACATGTAGTAAGTTTCCGATTAATACAATTCTAGCATGAATAATAAAAATTCATCATGATATAAGGAAATATAAATAACAACTTTTATTATTTCCTCTAGGGCATATTTCCTTCACGCTAGCCCCTCTGGTGTGCCCTGGTTGGTAGTGGGGCCCAGGCCCACCTCTGGTGCCCATCTTATGTTATATAAGGTATTTTGACCTAGAAAAAAATAAGGAGAGGACTTTCGGGACGGGGCGCCGCCGTCTAGAGGTAGAACTTGGGCAGGAGCACTTTTGCCCTCCCATAGAGCGATTACGCCAGGGGAACTTCCCTTTGGGAGGGGGAAATCGAAGCCATAGTCATCACCAACAACCCTATCAATCTTTGGGAGGCCAATCTTCATCAACATCTTCAACAAGACCATCTCATCTCAAACCCTAGTTCATCTCTTGTGTTTAATCTTTGTACCAAAACCTCAGATTGGTACCTGCGGGTGACCAGTAGTGTTGATTACATCTTGTAGTTGATGCAAGATGGTTTATTTGGTGGAAGATTATATGTTTAGATCCATTATGCTATTTAATATCCGTCGTATCTTGAGCATGAGTATTATTTGTGAGTAATCACGTGAGAAGTCATGTTGCAAGTAATCACGTGAATTCGATATTTGTTCGATATTTTGATGCCACGGGAGAAGTCATGTTGCAAGTAATCACGTGAATTCGATATTTGTTCGATATTTTGATGATATGTATGTTGTGATTCCCTTAGTGGTGTTATGTGAACGTCGACTACATGACACTTCACCATCTTTGGGCCTAAGGGAATGCATTGTGGAGTAGTTATTAGATGATAGGTTATGCGCTATTTAGTAAGGGGCTGATTTGGATCCATATATTTAATGCTATGGTTAGATTGTTATCTTAATTCTTCTTTCGTAGTTGCAGATGCTTGCGAGGGCGGTAATCATAAGTGGGATGCTTGTTCAAGTAAGAACAACACCCAAGCACCGGTCCACCCACATATCAATTTATAAAAGTAGCGAACGTGAATCAAACAAACATGATCTAATGGAAGGAACAAATGAGGATAAGAGAAATTTGCTTTTAATTTTTTTATCCAAGTGAGATATATCTCATACTATTCTTCCCTTTTCATCTGAAAGGGATTTTTTATTCTATTTCACTCTTTCATTCCATCTAGATCTAATAAAGAACCCAATGCACTGAAATTCCACTAATAACTAATATTAAAAAAAGAAGAATAGATACAGGGTATCGAATGTGACTAGATGAAATTCCCCTGTGCCCTCAAGAACCTTTGCTTATTATAAGAGATCATTTTCCTGTCCTTTGCTACAAAAAGGATTGGGCTACCTTGCTGCACTTTATTTACCGTTACTTGCTCGTTACAAATTATCCTACTATCAAACTAGTTGTTACCGACAATTTCATTGCTCCCAGAAATTACCTTGCTGAAAACCACTTGCCATTTCCTTCTGCTCCTCGTTGGGTTCGACACTCTTACTTATCGAAAGGACTACGATGGATCCCCTATACTTGTGGGTCAACAGGGCTTGATAATCCCCAAGTGCAAGCAATAGTCATAGCCAGGGGCGGCCCTGAGGGGGGCAGGGGGGCGGCCGCCCCGGGCCCCCAAAATCCAGGGGCCCCTCCCCAGACGCGCAGGTAGCCCATGGTCCACTGCCCAGAGAGGTAGGCAAGGGATGCAGCAATGCTTCGATCACGCAGAGTCAACATTCGTTCCTAAAAAAGAGGCAACCTTCCTTCGATCGGGCAAACGCAACATTCTTCTGATCCCTAATTCCCGAGTTTGCTGATTCCTATTATTCCCCAACGAGAAGTACTAATTATTTTTCTTTCCAAACTCTTCGGATGGCTTACTCAAGGCCAAGGTGATCTCTATTCCCGCAAAAAAAGGCGATCTCTATTCCAAGGCCTAGATCACTGGATGCGAACATCCTAGAGCGCCTCCCACCAGGGTCAGATGCCAGTCCACATCGCTGCACGGTCGAGCGCCAAGCGTCTGATGATCGATGCGAAGCCGATCTATCCCAGGTGCTCCGTAGTGCAGTTACATATTCTCCACACACACGTATATTGCTAATTAAGTAATTTACCTTCGCATACAGATTGCGTACTTTGCACTGTTCATTCATCACATATTTTTTTTTAAAAGTGCGGCCTCTTCGCTTTCATTTAACTCAAATCACAGTGTTCTTACAGTACTTTCACCACATATATATATATATATATATATATATTGATTTTGGAGGTATATTTATTCAGTAGGGCATGTACAACGTGGATGCTAGTAGTGAGCGCCGAGGTGGATTTTCTTTTGGTTATGCCTCGTTTCCGTTTGATCCAAGGGTTTTCCCTTTGTGTTGATGCATGAAGTGCCGATCGAGATTTTACCCTCACGCTCATATTTGACAGAGACTGGCACTATGCTGGACGCTAAAACATCCTAGAAATTCTTATAGCTTCAAGTAACTCCAAATATTTTAGTGGTTGGACAGAGTA
Source organism: Triticum dicoccoides (assembly GCF_002162155.2). Classification (NCBI taxonomy): domain Eukaryota; kingdom Viridiplantae; phylum Streptophyta; class Magnoliopsida; order Poales; family Poaceae; genus Triticum; species Triticum dicoccoides. The sequence continues at coordinate 390,691,997 of NC_041390.1, read as the reverse complement.
GACGCTAGCATAATTGCTCATCTATTTTTTCACTCATATTCGCCTGTAAATAGCTTTGATCATTTGAGCAAGATATTCTAGAGAGGATCACACTCGCACAATGCGTTAGATCATATCGTGCGCCGGGGCACCGAATGAGTGTGAGGGCTTTATAAATCTTGTATTCAATATCTATAATGTTTATATTAAGGGCCCGAAATTTTTTTCCGCCCTGGGCCCCCAAAATATCAGGACCGGCCCTGGTCATAGCACTTTCCAATGATGGAGGTGGTAAGTATGGAGTGTCGAACCCACAAGGAGTTAAAGGTAAGATCCGTATTCTCTCAGGTCCTATCTGCCACTGATACAAACTTACGTACATCGATCGTTTGCTTTATCTAGAAACAAGAAATAAAACTACATTGCGGGTATAAAAGGATATGTTTGCAAGATAACAAAGAACATAAACATAAAAGTTAGGTGTTGTCTAAGTAATAGTACAATATAATAAAAATAGCAAGTTTGGAATAGTGGTGGTATGGTGTGTGGAATTGTCCATAGGCAATCAACTAACTTACTAAACTGATCATCATTGTAAATTTATATGTGGGAGAGGCCTCTGCTAGCATGTCATCCCTTAGAATTTTATGCCCTTATGATTGGAACTATTACCAAGCATCTACAAATACAAACAAGTACATTAAGATATATTTGTCGCCCTTCAATCCCGTATGTATCAATGTCCATGCTTCGCCGAGGCGACGAGGTTTCAACTCCTGCCTTCATATGCATAGTCCTATCAACATACAACTAACACTATGGTGTGATCCACGTGCACGCTCATCTGATGAGCATCATGTACAATAACGGAACCATAAGAAACCCAAACCAATCATAGCAATTCACCAATTAATCCATAAATACAACAATAATCCACTCAGAAACAATAGTGATGATACATCGTTGGATTATAAAATCACACCATCAAAACGCCATGTTCAAGTACGGGATTACAACGTGTTGTGGGACAGTGGACTGCTGAATAGAGATGTTGATGAATATGGTGACGTTGATGAAGACGATCACCGCGATGATGGTTCCCTCGGCGGCACTCCAGCGCCACCCAGAGAGAAGGGGAAAGAGCTCCCTGTCGGTGTCAAAACCGGTAGATCTCGGGTAGGTGGTCCCGACCTGTGCGTCTAAGGATCGATGGTAATAGGAGACAGGAGACACGATGTTTACCCAGGTTCGGGCCCTCTTGTTGGAGGTAATACCCTACATCCTGCTTGATTGACTTTGATGAATATAGGGGTTACAAGAGTTGATCTATGATGAGATCGTAATGGCTAAACCCTAGATGTCTAGTCTGTATGATTACGACTGTGTTCGCCTCTACGGACTAAACCCTTCGGTTTATATAGACACCGGAGGGGGCTAGGGTTTGTATAGGGTTAGTATACAAAGAAAGGAATCTGTCGGATTTCGGGTTCCGGCAGACCCTTGAGGTTCGAACACTGGGGTGCGCACGGAGATCTCTCCCCTACCGATCTACGTCTGATCCTCTCGTGCGAACTAAGAAGAAAATGATGAACAACACAAGAGACATGAGGTTTATACTGGTTCGGGCCACCGTTGTGGTGTAATACCCTACTCCAGTGTGTGGTGTGGTGGATTTGCCTCACGGGCTGATGGGGATCAGTACAAAGGAAGAACAGCCTCGCGAGAGGTGTTCTTGAGCTGGTGCGATGAACTTCTAGGGTGAGTTCAGTCGCCTCTCCCTCTCTCTCTGCTAGGGTTCTACCAGATTTCCAGATGTCCCCCCCCCCTCTGTGGTGGCTAGCTCTATTTATAGAGGCCCTGGGCCTCTCCCCAAATAATGAGCGGGAAGGGCGCCAACAATTGGCCATTTTGAAGGGGAACATGTAGTACAAGTTATCTTGACCAAAGGTGGTCTTCGGCTGCCAAAAGTACTGGTGATGACGCCGTCTTGGGCTCGACGGTGACCTCCATCATGCCACCCTGCTGGTCTTGGTCTCGTTGCACCAGAATGGCAACCTTTGCCTGATGCCTTGGCCTGTGCTTGCCCCCTTTGCACCAAAGGGGAAACAAGGACACTGCGTAGGCCGGCGCCCACCTGGCGCTCGCTTGGTCTCGATCTTCATGGCTTGCATCACGGGTTCCTCGCGAGGTACCCCTACCTCGATCTCTCCGCCTCCTCGTGAGCCTGCCTGATGAGGCTGCCTCTGAGGAAGCTTCCTGTCGTCCGCCCCGCGAGGCTTGGCCCCTCGCGAGGGTCTTGAGCTTGAGCTGATGAAGATGGGCCGCGCTGGGCCCCCGCTTGAGCCACGCCGCAGGCCGCAGGCAGGCAAGTCTGGGGACCCTCGTTCCCAGAACACCGATAGAATCTTCATATCCGCACGCTAAGCTTGCCGTCCACGCCAAGGAGAGTCCCATCTGGACACGAGGAAAGTCTTCCATCTTGTATCTCCATGGCCCATTAGTCTGGCCCATATCATATAGCCCGGACACCTGAGGACCCCGTAATCCTGGACTCCCTCAGTAGCCCCTGAGCCAGTCTTCAATGATGATGTGTACGGCGCGTAGATTATCTTCGGCATTGCAAGGAGGGTTCCTCCACCGAACACTTGAAAGTAGTTGACCACCAACACTATATCTGGCTCAGTACAATAGTCACAATCCTCGAACATAAAGGAAAATACAGATAAATTATGTCTTTTGATGATTTCACGGACGAGACGTTACATCCAACCGTTTTATTACTTTGAACCGTTTTTGGCCTCCCGTTTCGTGCTTCGAGACGCAACCTCCAATGACACGTCTTGTCAAAGCAGAGATTGTTCCCCCTTATTACGGGATTCTCATCAATACGAGTTTTGGTAACCTAACCGTGCGGTTCGCGTGACCCCTTGGGAACATGCGAGTTTTAAGGCTCGAGGGAGGGGGACGCTTGATATTCGCAGTCCATATAAGTGGATAGAACCCATATGTTCCACCCCATGCCTCATTCTCTCTACGTCTCCATCCCCGAGCTCCAATGCCCAAAACTCCAAGATTTTCTCTCCTTGATAACTCCTTCGACCATGGCCGGCTCTCAAGTCAAGTGGGTGTCCTCCTCCGTCACGGAGGAAAACATCAAGGAGCTACGGGAAGCGCAGTATTTGACCGCGGAAATCAAGCACAGGCTTCCCGATCCGGCGTAGGTCATCCCCACTCCGGAGCCCGGTGAAAGGGTGGTGTTTACCCCCCACTTCCTCTGTGGACTTGGATTCGCCCTTCACCCCTTTGTAAGGGGTCTCATCTTCTAATACGGGTTGGATTTTCACGATCTGGCCCCAAATTCATTCCTTCACATCTCGGTGTTTACCATCGTGTGTGAAGCCTTCCTCCGTGTCCCTCCACACTTTGGCTTATGGCTCAAGATTTTTAATGTGAAACCGAAGGTGGTCGATGGGCAACACGCGGACTGTGGTGGCGCCATGCTGAGCAAGCTTCCCAAAGTCAATTGTCCAAAGGGAGTTTTTGTGGAGACTGTCAAAATATGGCACCAGGAATAGTTCTATATTACAGAACCCTGCGGCTCCAAGTGGGCGGCCGCACCAGCCTTTAGATCCGAACCCCCGCTGGGGCTTACATCCTAGACCAACAAGAGTCTGGACTGGGGGTCGGTCCCTGAGGTGTTGCGGCTGTAGAAACGTGTCAAGAGCATGGTAGCGAAGGTTGTTACCCTTGCTGACATAGTCCAAGTGATGCTAATCCACCGAGCACTTCCCTGCCAGAGGAGGCCCCTCAAGATGTGGGAGTTCAATCCGGAAGGGCCATGGACCCTACAACGGTTCTACGGCACAACACATAAGCGGATTTGGAAGCTGCTTTTTAAGAAGCAGAAATCTTGGCCAAGGTCCTTAGACGACACCGGCCTCGACGGCAACCATCCATCCTCCGAGGTAAATTCTAAAAAGTCCGAACACCAACAGGCTTCAACAACCCGAGGGAGAGGTGCTAAGTAATCCATCCCCTTACAGGTCTGGATTAAGAAGGCGGAGCAGATCTGGTGTCCGGCTGCGCTCCCCGAAGACCCAGCCAATCCCCTTCTAATGAGGATGTTGGTCCCGGCGCCATACCAGGCGCCGGCTAAGAAGGACAAGAAGAAGAAAAGAGGGGAGAGCACTTCAAACGCAAATGTCCGGAGATGCTGATGCCTAGTCCTCTCACGAGGGTGATGAGAACGACGAGGAGGAGGAGGAAGAAGAAGATCCTGCCCACAAGGGTATAAAGAGAGCGGCCTTCGAAGACTTGGAAGCTGAAGCGTCCAAGAGTAACAAAATTACCCTCCCCGAGGACTCAGAGTCAGACGCCGAGGTCATCCCGATGCATCGTTGCCGGACTAAGCCCAAATCCGACTCATAAGTGCTCCGGGATTTTTCGCACTTATTCAATCAATAAACTGTGATGATAACTCTAAGTTTTATCTTTTAGTTCGGCCCGTGATCTTCCCCCACTATCTTCGTCCTTAGAGGATCTGCCACCAGAGATGATGGAGAGCGGGACGCCTCCATTAGCCTCCCCGATGCCTAAGGCGGATGATGCCAAGGTGTCGTCTCATAGGCCCTCCCCATGTAACACCTCGGATGTAACTTTCCATATTTGTAACTCCGACTCTTGCCATTTTCGACTTTGTGATATGATATTCCCTCCGTGGTTGGGTTTTGTATTTCATTTTGCATTTTTTCATGTGATGCTTTTCATCTCAGGTCATCATGTGCATCTCATTTGCATTCATGTTCGTCTCATGCATCCGGTCATTTTCTCTGTGGTCCCTTTCGCAATCCGACGCTCTCTCGTGTACCCGTTGCACCCTTCTAACCTCGTTTCGAGAGCTGGAGAAAAACGTTCTCGGAATGGGTCGAGATTTTTCAAGTGGCCTTGGTACATAACCGGTAGGCCGCCTGTCAAATTTCTATCCATTTGGAGGTTATTTGATGCCCCAACGGTTAACCAGATAACTGCAAAAGCCTCTTTTGTGTTGCAGCCCAACACCCCTCCAAAACAGTCAATAACCCATTTAAACCCCCTCCATGCTCTCCGTCGTTGGATCACAATCGTGTGGGCGAAACCTGTACCTCATTTGGACTCTTCTAGCTCCATCTACCTATAAATATGTGCCCCTTCCCGAAATTTTCACAGTGCAAACCCTAAAATCCTCCCCCGCCACCACCGGACATGTTCGACCACCGCTGGACGCTCTGCGCCGCCGCCTCCAACCAGGGAGCAGCCACCACCTGTCCCCGTGCCTCTCCACCTCCACCGCGGCCCGCCGGGCCCAGGGCAGGCCCGTCCGGCCCGCGCGCCTCCGCACCCGTGGATGGTGCCTTTGCCCCGCCGCCTCACCAGCGCCGCGCTGCCGCCGCACAGCTTCAGCCGCCCGCCGCGACCTTCGTCCGCCGCCGTGGGTCTTCACCGCCGACGCTCCACCTCGCACCCTTGGAGCGCGCCGCTCGCCGCCGGCGTCCTGCGACCTCGCTGGGACCTCCTCCGGTCTGGATCTGGAGGGCTCCTGCCGGCGACCGCCGATCCCCATCGTCGGAGATCTCCTGCTGACCTCCTGCGACCTTGTCGGCCTCCGTCCGCTGCCAGGACCGCCTCGTCCCAGAACCGTCCCGACCCTCTAACGAAACGACCCCGCCGTACAGCTTCGTCCCGCGATCTCCTCGTCGAGCTTTTTGCGAGGTTGATTTTCGTCTAAGTTCCGAATATGTGTAATTTTGGTGCCTTGTTCATCATGCCATAAATCCATGCTCGTAGCTCCGATTCAGGCATATGATATGTCCAAATGTTCATCTTGTGATGCGCTTCACGTTAGTGGCATTTTCATGCATGTTACTGTCCATATTGATGCCATTATCATTGTTGCAAGAAATGCTATATGATGTTAACTGCTGTCTGTTAACAGAACTTGATGATTTGTCTTTTTCGTTGCATTTTGTGTGTGCATCCTATGAGCATGATGTATACATGTATTATGAGATCCATCATGCCATCGTTGCAGAGGTGCAAGCCTTGTATTTTTGTGATCTATTTGGTGACTAGAATAAGCATGCAAATTAGGTTTCATAATGTTGCTGATTTCAGACACTTCGTGTTTTTGCTAAGTCCTTTTCCTGTTACATTTTGATGCCATGTAAAATTGTTTCTACCATGAGATCCATGCACATTTTGAGATAGTTTAGTAAGAATGTTTTGTAGATCTCTATCCATGCATGCCTCTGGTTGCAATTATAGAGTAATCTAGCATGTCATTTGCTTGCTCTAATTTTGCTAAATATTATTCCATGCAGATTGTTAACATGATAATCAATATTGCCATGTGTTGTGCTAGTGATGCATGCACCCTATGAACTTGATCTTGCCATGTTTATGTTATTGAATAAGTCTACTTCATGTTGGTTACCTTGTCATGCCATGAAATGCTTTGTAGCGAGTGGCATGAGCTTTGCAAAGTTGCTATCATGAATCTCTTCCTGCCATGCTCTGTTTTTTTCTTCCAAGTCTCAAACCGTTCTTGCTTTGGGTAGAGCCGGGAGATGAGTACGTGAACAAGGAACTTGTTGAGTATGCTAACGAGGATAAAGCTTTCAACAACTCAGAGAACTTTGCAGGCAAGATGACCATACCCTCGATATCACTTCTATCTTTGCTTGCTAGTTATTCGTCCTATCGCTATATCGCGCTACCTACCACTTGTTATATCATGCCTCCCATATTGCCATGTCAAGCGTCTAACCCTCCTTCCTATAAAACCGTTGTATGGCTAAGTTACAGCTTTTGCTCAGGCCCTCTTTTAGCGTTGTTAGTTGCAGGTGAAGTGAAGTTTGTTCCATGTCGGAGCATGGATATGTTGGGATATCACATTATCTCTTATCTAATTAATGCATCTATATACTTGGTAAAGGGTGGAAGGCTCGGCTTTTTGCGTGGTGTTTTGTTCCACTCTTTCCGCACTACTTTCTGCCATACCGGTGTTATGTTCCTTGATTTTGCGTTCCTTACGCGGTTGGGGTTATGGGACCCCCTTGACAGTTCGCTTTGAATAAAAATCCTCCAGCAAGGCCCAACCTTGGTTTTACTTTTTCCTAACAACCTATAACTTTCCCTTGGGTTCTGCAGACTCGAGGGTCATCTTTATTTTAACCCCCCCGGGCCGGTGCTCCTTTGAGTGTTGGTGCGAACCGGGCAACCTGCGGGGCCACCTCGGGGAAACTTGAGGGTTGGTTTTACTCGTAGAATGAGATATGTGCAGATCCTATCGGGATTTGTCGGCACAGTAGGGTGACTTTGCTGGTCTTGTTTTACCATTGTCGAAATGTCTTGTAACCGGGATTCCGAGACTGATCGGGTCTTTTCGGGAGAAGGAATATCCTTCGTTGATCATGAGAGCTTGTGATGGGCTAAGTTGGGACACCCCTGCAGGGTACAAACTTTCGAGAGCCGTGCCCGCGATTATGTGGTAGATGGGAATTTGTTAGTATCCGGTTGTAGAGAACTTGACACTTGATGTAACTAAAATGAATCAACCGCGTGTGTAGCCGTGATGGTCTTTTTCGGCAGAGTCCGGGAAGTGAACACGGTTTGTGTTATGTTTGAACATAAGTAGTTTCAGGATCACTTCTTAATCACTTCTAGATTCATGACCGTTGCATAGCTTCTCATCTTACTCTTATTGGCATATGTTAGCCACCACTTAGAGCTTGCTGCAGCTCCTCCTCATTACCATATCCTACCCATGAGCTTAAATAGTCTTGATCTCGCAGCTGTGAGATTGCTGAGTTCTCCTGACTCATGGATACTTCCAAAATAGTTGCAGGTGCCGATGATACCAGTGCAGGTGATGATATCAAACTTAAGTGGGAGTTCGACAAGGACCTTGGTCATTACTATGTGTCGTTTCCTGATGATCAGTAGTGGAGCCCAGTTGGGGCGATCAGGGATCTATCTTTTGGGGTTTATCTTCCTTTTCATGTGGATTTGACCGTAGTCGGTCTATGAGTATATTTTGGATGATGTATGAATTATTTATGTATTGTGTGATGTGGCGAGTGTAAGCCAACTCTATTTATCCCTGTCTTATTCATTACATGGGATGTTTGTGAAGATGACCCCTCTTGCGACAAAACCACTATGCGGTTATATCTCTAAGTTGTGCCTCGAAACGTTGGAGCTATAGCCGCATCATGGGTGTTACAAGTTGGTAATCAGAGCCATCCCTGACTTAGGAGGCCCCTGCTTGATCGAATCACTGGCGTTGTTGAGTCTAGAAAAAAAAATTGAGTCTCAGGATTATATATATCCGAGAGTAGGATTCTTTTTACTCCTCAGTCGCTTCATCGCTCTAGTGAGGCCTCCTGACGTAGATGTTTTGACTTTCCTCTCCTCAAATTTCATGAATTTTTTTAGGATCACATGAGTATCTTGGAATCGTTCTGATATTCTTGTGATGAGAACATTGTTCTTGGTGCCTCCTGACATTTAGGGGTTGTGGCAGTGTCCCGGGGAGTTGAGCTCCGAGGTGTTGTCGTCACAATTTTATCGTTGCAGTTCTGGAATACCTTAGTTCGCCGACATTGAAAATCTCTTTTATGCAGTTGTTGGTGAGATAACCTCGACGCCACCGAGTACCGGGGCGGGAGTTTGGGAGTATTGCCATAACTCGTATAACGGATGTTTTTCGAAGGTTGAGGTACATGATTTCCGAAGGTTTCTTGGTTATGTGTTGACGGATGGATATAGTTGGAGCGTAGGGCTTGTTAGTTGTGTGATATATATTGTGCCTCCCTATATCCCCGACACCAGATTGCATAAACAGAAAGTTTCCGGAGTTTATAGGTGGGAATTCAAGCAGCTCTAGTATTTATTCCCGCAGATATTTGGTTTGTGATTGGGTAATCCTTACCACTTATTTGTTCCTAATGGTACCTTGTTGTTTCATTAATCAACCTGTATCTAAGTGGCTTCTCAACTTAATGGACGTGTGATGTTAACTTTGGGAATTCATTCGTTCAATCCTTGTTTGGATGTTTATTGTGAAGACTATATGTTGCAATTTCTATTTGTTGATTCAACTTGTCCATATGTCTATCATAATTCTAGTGGATGTCACCCTCTTCAGGATGGCTCCTCCAACGCGTCTGAATCCGGAACACAATGAAGGGAGTCAGGTGAACCCTCTGCCACCACCTCCACCTTCGGAGGCATGGAAAGCTGTCATGGCAGCCACCAATGCCAATGCCTAGATGCTTTTGCAACTCTTGCTAGAGCGCAACCAAGGCCAAGGCAACCAAGGAAATCAAGGCCAAGGGAATTTCAAAAATCAGCCTCAGTTTGCTACCTCAACCAGTTCCATGCAAATCAGCTGAAGTCTTTCAGCTACTGTGCCGAGGCCATGGACGTTGATGATTGGCTCATGGACATCAACAAGCATTGTGAATGTAGCAATGTCAGGCCCGAGGACTATGTCAAGTTTGCTTCGTTTCAACTCAAGTACCATGCTGCTGATTGGTATCAACAATACAAAGATTCCAGAGGAGGTCGTGTGATTACCTGGGATGATTTCTGCCAAGACTTCAAAGCTCATCATATTCCAACAAGTGTTGCTGAGAGTAAGTGTGAGGAGTTCCGCAATCTCAAGCAAGGACGCATGTCCATGTACCAATACAACATCCAATTTCAGAAACTTGCTCGCTTCGCAAGGCGGGATGTTCCCGATGAAAAGAGCATGATCTATCACTTCATAGGTGGCCTTAGAGAAGATCTGCAGTTAGCGCTCGTGCTTCTTGAGCCTACTAAGTTTGATCAATTCTATAACATGGCCCTCAAGCAAGAAGGAGCTCACCTCAAGTGTGAGGCTTCTAAGAAGAGAATCAGGGATGCACTTTAGTCTTCTTCTTCCTCACAAGTGGCAGCTAAGCAACAGAAGATCTAGCTTCCTCCTCATCCATTTCGTCAGCCCTACCAGCAGAAGAACAAAGGTGGCCATGGATCTTCCCACCCACCCAACCCAGGCTATCAGAACAAGTCTTAGACTCAAGCTCCAAGGTCAAGTGCTCCTTATCATTGTCCGCTCTCAGAGGTGACTTGCAACAAGTGTCAGCAGAAAGTTCACTATGCGAACAAGTGCTTCAACCAAAGGCGCCTTCTGCCTCCTCCTCCTATGAGATCTTCAAGCAATGCAGTGGTCAAGCATAATCCCAAGCATGCTAAGGTGAACATGATGAATGTAGCTCAAGCAGAGGATTCTTCATAAGTGATCATGGGTAATCTTCTAGTTAATGATATTCCTGCAAAAATCTTATTTGATTCTGCTGCATCACATTGTTTCATGTCAAGACCTTTTTTGCCAAGCATGAATTCACTTGTTCACATTTGGGTAAACCCATGGCTGTCATTTCTCTGGGTAAACGTTTGAGCTCTAGTTTGATAGCTCCTGATGTTTCTATCAAGATGGGCAACTATAAATTTCTGTCTTCTCCAATTGTTCTTGGTGACTCGGATATTGATCTAATTCTCGGGATGGACTGGCTTTCTAAGAACAAGGCTCAGCTTGATTGTGCTGCCAGGGAAATTCAATTGAGACACTCTTGTGATGATGTGATCATCTATGCCACTCTGATGAAACCATTCAACCGTTTTCTCTCAATGAGAAGGGCGAGTTGGATGCAATCTTTCAGATTCTAGTCGTTTGTGAGTACCAAGACGTCTTTCTAGAAGAGCTTCCGCGAATGCCTCCTCACCGGCCAGTTGAATTCGTTATCGATCTTGAGCCTGGTACAGAGCCCGTTTGTAAGCGTCCTTACAATCTTGGACCAAAGGAGTTGAAGGAATTGAAGAAACAACTCGATGAACAAGAGCGTTTGGGTTTGATCAGACCAAGTTCATCTCCATGTGGTTGTGATGTTCTTTTTGTCCGGAAGAAGGATGGCACGGACCGACTTTGTGTCGACTACCATCCATTGAACAAGAAGACAATAGAGAACAAGTATCCGCTTCCCAACATCAATGAGCTATTCGAGCAACTTAAAGGTGCTAAAGTATTCTCCAAGCTTGACCTCTGTATGGGTTATCATCACATTCGCATTCGTGAACAAGATATTCCCAAGACAGCATTCAGAACAAGCTATGGTTCTTATGAATATACTGTCATGTCTTTCGACCTTGTCAATGCTCCTCCAACGTTCTCTCGCATGATGAACATCATCTTCAACCCTTACACAACTGAACTCGTCCTGGTGTATCTCGATGATATCTTGGTCTTCTCCAAGAATAAGAAGGATCATGCCAAGCATTTGAGATTGGTGCTCGACAAGCTCAGAGAGTATCAATTCTATGCGAAGTTTTCAGAATGTGAGTTTTGGCTTCATGAAGTTCTTTATTTTGGTCATATCATCTCCGCCAAAGGCATTGCCATTAATTCGGAGAAGGTTTTTGCAATTGTGAACTAGGAACCTCCTTAGAATGTCAAGCATCTCCGTAGTTTTCTTGGACTTGCAAGCTATTGCCGAAGATTCATTGAGAATTTCTCAAAGATTGCAAAGCCTCTTTCCAACCTCCTCCAGAAGCATGTCAAGTATGTGCTGGACTCCTGAGTGTGACGTTGCCTTCAACACCCTCAAAGAGAAGTTCGTATCAGCTCCTGTCTTAACTCCTCCTGATGAATCCAAGCCATTCAAAGTTTTTTGTGATGCCTCATTGCAAGGTCTCGGCGCTGTGTTAATGCAAGATAATAAAGTTGTGGCTTATACCTCTCGTTAGTTGAATCCCAACAATAGGAACTACCCCACTCACGATCTTGAGTTGGCGGCAGTTGTCCATGCATTAATAACATGGAGACATCTCTTGTTGGGAAGGAAAGTGGACATTTTCACAGATCACAAGAGCCTCAAGTATATCTTCACTCAACCCAACCTCAACCTCAGGAAAACTCGTTGGGTCGAAATGATTCAAGCGTACAACCCAAGTATTGAATATACTCCAGGCAAGGCCAATGTGATTGCATATGCTTTGATCAGGAAGGCTTATTGCAACAGCTTAATTCTCAAGCCATTCAAACCGGATCTTTGTGAAGCTTTCCACAAACTCAACCTCCAAGTTGTTCCTCAAAGTTTTCTTGCCAACCTTCAAGTCACTCCTACTTTGGAAGATCAAATTCGTGAGGCACAAATCCTTGATACCATGGTGAAGAAGGCAAAACGTGGTATTGCCAAGGGCCCATCCAAATACAAGTGCTATCGCATTGATGACAAAGACACTTTATTCTTCGAGGACCAGATTGTGGTTCCTAAAGGTGATCTAAGGAAGGTCATAATGAACGAAGCGCACAATTATCTTCTATCCATTCATCATAGCAGTTCAAAGATGTACCATGACCTCAAGAAGTTGTATTGGTGGACTCGAATGAAGTGTGAGATCGCTTAATTCATGAACGAATGTGATGTCTGCCTAAGGGTGAAAGCAGAACACCAACGACCAACTGGTCTCCTCCAACCTCTTTGCTATTCCAGAATGGAAGTTTGACCATATCGAGATGGACTTCGTTACTGGATTTCCTAAGTCCAAGCGTGGGAATGATGCTATTTTCATTGTCATTCACAAGCTTACAAAAGTGGCTCATTTCCTTCCAATCAAAGAATCTATCATGGCAGCTCAGTTGGAAGAGCTATAAACCTCCAGAATTGTTTCCTTGCACGGTATTACGCAATTGATATCCTCAGACCACGAAAGCATTTTCACTTCTAAGTTCTAGGACTCCTTCTAGAAGGCCATGGGCACCAACATTCGCTTTAGCACAACTTTCCATCCTCAAACAAGTGGGAAAGTCGAGCGAGTCAATCAAATCCTCGAAGACATGCTCAGGGCTTGTGTCATCTCTTTCGGTATGAAGTGGGAAGATTGTCTTCCATATGCCGAGTTCTCCAACAACAACAGCTTCTAAGCTAGTTCGGGAAAGGCCCCATTCAAAATTCTATATGGCAGAAAGTGTCGTACTCCTCTCAATTGGTCAGAGATTGGTGAACGCCAACTTCTTGCCAACGACTTGATCACGGAAGCTGAAGAAATGTGTAAAGTCATCTGTGAAAATCTCAAAGCCGCGCAATCGCGCCACAAGAGTTACTATGATAGCAAGCACTGTCACTTGGCTTTCGAGATCGACGACCATGTCTACCTCCGCGTGTCTCCAATGAAAGGTACTTGATGCTTCGGTATCAAAGGGAAGCTTGCCCCTAGATACGTGGGTCCTTTGAAGATCATTGTCAAAGGAGGCGACCTCGCCTATCAACTTGAGCTTCCGTCCAACTTCGCAAATGGGCACGATGTGTTTCACGTGTCACAGCTTTACAAGTGCTTCAAAACTCCTAAGCGCACTATCAACTTTGAAGAGATTGATCTTCAAGAAGATTTGTCTTATCATGAGCATCCCGTTGCTATTCTTGAAGAAACCAAGCGCAAGACTCGCAACAAGTCAATCAAATTCCTGAAAGTGAAGTGGTCACACTATTCCGACCGAGAAGCCACCTGGGAACGCGAGGATCACCTCCGTTCCGAATATCTGGAGTTCTTTGAGTGCTAGATCTTGGGACGAGATCCTCTTGTAGTGGTTGAGTGTTGCAACACCCCGGATGTAACTTTCCATATTTGTAACTCCGACTCTTGCCATTTTCGGCTTTGTGATATGATATTCCCTCCGTGGTTGGGTTTTTTCTTTCATTTTGCATTTTGTTCATGTCATGCATTTCATCTCATGTCATCATGTGCATCTCATTTACATTCATGTTCATCTCATGCGCCCGGTCATTTTCTCCGTTGTCCGTTTCGCAATCCGACGCTCTCTCGTGTACCCGTTGCACCCTTCTAACCTCGTTTCATGAGCGGGAGAAAAAACTTCTTAGAATGGGTTGAGATTTTTCAAGTGGCCTTGGTACATCACTGCTAGGCCGCCTGTCAAATTTCGTTCCATTTGGAGGTTGTTTGATGCCCCAACGGTTAGCCGGGTAACCGCAAAAGCCTATTTTGTGTTGCAGCCCAACACCGCTCCAAAACAACCAATAACCCATCTAAACCCCCTCCATGCTCTCTGTCATTGGATCACGATCGTGTGGGTGAAAACCACACCTCATTTGGACTCTCCTAGATCCCTCTACCTATAAATATGTGCCCCTCCCCGAAATTACCACTGTCCAAACCCTAAAATCCTCCCCCACTGCCATCGGACATGTCCGACCACCACCGGATGCTCCGCGCCGCCGCCTCAGACCAGTGAGCAGCCCCCACCTGTCCCCGCGCCTCTCCACCAACGCCGTGGCCCGCCGGGCCCAGGGCAAGCCCGCTTGGCATGCGCGCCTCCGCTACCGCACCCGCGGATCGCGTCGCCACCTCACCACCGCCGCGCCACCGCCGCACACCTTCTGCCGCTCGCCGCGACCTTCGTCCTCTGCCGTGGGTCTTCGCCACTGACGCTCCACCTCGCCCACCCGAAGCGCGCCGCTCGCCGCCGGCGTCTTGCGACCTCGCCGGGACCATCTCCGGTCCGGATCTGAAGGGATCCCGCCGGTGCCCGCCGATCCCCGTCGCCGGAGATCTCCCGCCGGCCTCGTGCGACCTCGTCGGCCTCCGTCCGCCGTTGGGACTGTCTCATCCCAGATCCATCCCGACCCTCGAACCAAACGACCCTGCCGTATAGCTTCGTCCCGGGACCTCCTCGTCCAGCTTCTCGCGAGGTCGATTTTCATCTAAGTCCCGAATCTGTGTAATTTTGGTGCCTTGTTCATCATGCCATAAATCCATGCTCGTAGCTCCAATTCATGCATATGATATGTCGAAATGTTTGTCTCGTGATGCTTTTCATGTTAGTGGCATTTTCATGCATGTTACTGTCCATATTAATGTGATTATCATCATTGCAAGAGTGCTATATGATGTTAACTACTGTCTGTTAATAGAACTTGATGATTTGTCTTTTTCGTTGCATTTTGTTTGTTTATCCTATGAGCATGATGTCTACATGTATTATGAGATCCATTATGCCATATTTACAGAGGTGCAAGCCTTGTATTTTTGTGATCTATGTGGTGACTAGCACAAGCATGCAAAGTAGGCTTCATAATGTCACTAATTTCAGACACATTGTTTTTGCTCAGTCCTTTTCCTGTTACATTTTGATGCCATGTAAACTTGTTGCTACCATGATATCCATTCACATTTTGAGATATCAGTAAGCATGTTTTGTAGATGTGGTATTGGTCTGTACATTCATGCCTCTGGTTGCAATTATGGAGTAATCTAGCATGTCATTTCCTTGTTCTACTTTTGCTAAATAATATTCCTGGCAGATTGTTATTGCCATGTGTTTTGCTAGTGATGCATGCACCCTATGAACTTGTTATTGCCATGTTTAGCTTCTTGAACATGTATACTTCATGTTGGTTACCTTGCCATTTCATGAAATGCTTTGTAGCGAGTGGCATGAGCTTGCAAAGTTGCTATCATGAATCTGTCCCTACCATGATCTATTTTTTCTTCCAAGTCTGAAACCGTTCTTGCTTTTGGTAGAGCTGGGAGATGAGTACGTGAACAAGGAACATGTTGAGTATACTAACGAGGATCAAGCTTTCGACAACTCAGAGAACTTTACAAGCAAGATGACCATACCCTCGATATCACTTCTATCTTTGCTTGCTAGTTGTTCGTTCTATCGCTATGTCGCGCTACCTACCACTTGTTATATCATGCCTCCCATATTGCCATGTCAAGCCTCTAACCCACCTTCCTAGCAAACAGTTGTATGGCTAAGTTGCCGCTTTTGCTCAGCCCTTCTTATAGCGTTGTTAGTTGCAGGTGAAGTGAAGTTTGTTCCATGTTGGAACATGGATATGTTGGGATATCACATTATCTCTTATCTAATTAATGCATCTATATACTTGGTAAAGGGTGGAAGGCTCGGCCGTATGCCTGATGTTTTGTTCCACTCTTGCCGCCCTAGTTTCCGTCATACCGGTGTTATGTTCCTTGATCTATGTGTTTAGTACTAGCATGCCATGCCTTTGTTTGTCGTGATATGTTCCTATAGCATGTTGTTTGCTTGCTCTAAACATTGCTTCCTAATGTTGTTTTAGTCTGTGAATCTGTTATCATTTGGATGTTTGCCATGCTATTTTGAGCTTGTTCTATTGAGAACTAGCAGGAGTTTAGTGTTCATGACTTGAAGAGCTCCATGTGTACTTTATACTCATATGCTTTGTTGCCATGTTGGAGTGTAGTAGCTTAGTTTCTTGTTGCATTCTAAGTGTTATGATGCTGTTAATCGCATATTTGTGTCATTTTTGTTTTGCTTGTCATTTGCAAACCGTGCATCCGTTTCCGGTGATCCTTATATCGATTTCGACCGAAATCACCTCTTCTTTCCAGCAGCATACTGGTTATGACAAGTTGATGCCTTGATCATTCTTTCCCTTCCGGAGCAGCATATGCATTGCATATCATATCTTGCATATCATGCCTTGTATTGCATCATGTTGCTTGTGCATTGCATCGTGATTGATTGTTGTTCCGTTGCTTGTGTTCTTGCTTTGGGTAGCGCTGGGAGACGAGTACGTGAACGAGGAACCTGTTGAGTACGCTAACGAGGATCAAGCTTTCAACAACTCAGAGAACTTTGCAGGCAAGACAACCATACCCTCGATATCACTTCTATCTTTGCTTGCTAGTTGTTCGTTCTATCGCTATGTCACGCTACCTACCACTTGTTATATCATGCCTCCCATATTGCCATGTCAAGCCTCTAACCCACCTTCTTAGCAAACCGTTGTATGGCTAAGTTCCCGCTTTTGCTCAGCCCCTCTTATAGCGTTGTTAGTTGTAGGTGAAGTGGAGTTTGTTCCATGTTGGAACATGGATATATGGGATATTGCATTATCTCTTATCTAATTAATGCATCTATATACTTGGTAAAGGGTGGAAGGCCAGGCTTATGCCCGGTGTTTTGTTCCACTCTTGTTGCCCTAGTTTCCGTCATACCGGTGTTATGTTCCTTCATTTTGCGTTCCTTACGCGGTTGGGGTTATGGGACCCCTTGAAAGTTCGCTTTGAATAAAACACCTCCAGCAAGGCCCAACCTTGGTTTTACTTTTGCCTAACAACCTGTAACTTTCCCTTGGGTTCTGCAGACCCGAGGGTCATCTTTATTTTAACCCCCCCTGGGCCAGTGCTCCTCTCAATGTTGGTGCGAACCAGGCAACCTGTGGGGCCACCTCGGGGAATCTTGATGGTTGGTTTTAGTTGTAGCTTGACCTATACGGTGTGCCCTGAGAATGAGATATGTGCAGCTCCTATCGGGATTTGTTGGTATAGTCGGGTGGCTTTGTTGGTCTTGTTTTACCATTATCGAAATGTCTTATAACCGGGATTCGGAGACTGAATGGGTCTTTCCGGGAGAAGGAATATCCTTCATTGATCGTGAGAGCTTGTGATGGGCTAAGTTGGGACACCCCTACAGGGTATAAACTTTTGAGAGTTGTGCACGCGATTATGTGGCAGATGGGAATTTGTTAATATCCTGTTGTAGAGAACTTGACACTTGACGTAATTAAAATGAATCAACCGCGTGTGTTGCCGTGATGGTCTCTTTTCGGCGGAGTCCGGGAAGTGAACTCGGTTTGTGATATGTTTGAATGTAAGTAGTTTTAGGATCACTTCTTGATCACTTCTAGCTTCATGACCATTGCATAGCTTCTCATCTTACTCTTATTGGCGTATGTTAGCCACCATATTTGCTTAGCGCTTGCTGCAGCTCCTCCTCATTACCATATCCTACCCATGAGCTTAAATAGTCTTGATCTCGCGGGTATGATATTGCTGAGTCCTCGTTACTCATAGATACTTCCAAAACAGTTGCAGGTGCCAATGATACCAGTGCAGGTGATGCTACCGAACTCAAGTGGGAGTTTGACGAGGACCTTGGTCGTTACTATGTGTTGTTTCCTGATGATCAGTAGTGGAGCTCAGTTGGGGCGATCGGGGATCTAGCTTTTGGGGTTTATCTTCCTTTTCATTTGGATTGGACCATAGTCGGTCTATGAGTGTATTTTGGATGATGTGTGAATTATTTATGTATTGTGTGATGTGGTGAGTGTAAGCCAACTCTATTTATCCATGTCTTATTCATTACATGGGATGTTTGTGAAGATGACCCTTCTTGCGACAAAACCACTATGCGGTTATATCTCTAAGTCGTGCCTTGACACGTGGGAGCTATAGCTGCATCGTGGGTGTTACACCCCAAGCCTTGAAGAGACGCGTGGAGGGCGATCTAATAGTGCCAGAGGGTAATACCTCGGCTGCCGGATGGCCGGGGAGGATGGTCCTCATGGAGACCGGCAACGAGGGCCCCGGTCAATCCATCCCCCAGCCGCAGACTGCTCCGGAGACCAATACGGCCCCGAAGTCTAGTGAATGACCACCTGCGGGAGAAAAGGGAGTGGCGACCTCTACTAATTCGGAGGTGCCGAATACCACGACAAACGCTCTTCAAAGTGCATCCGTCCTAGACGAGAACCGCATCCCGATGGGTGCGGTGTCTGAGAAGATTCAGTCCGCCAAGAGCGGACTGAACGAAGCCTTCTCCAGCCTGCTAGCAGGCTTCGAGGTACGCAATGTAATATTTTTTGATATTTTTTATGAGAAATATGCCCATATATAGATAGTATCCCCTGAGACTCTGTTCGGTTTTCTAAAAGACAAGCGAGCAGAGAATCAATAATCAGTTGTCAGGTGGGAACAGGCTATTTTATTTGAATTTCAAAATAGGCCTCTCTGTTAGCAGCGACTGCCCAGTCAGCAGAGATTTCCGAACTCAAATGGAAACTGGAGCGACCCGATGAGGATCTAGTCCTTATTAACACGTGGCTCGACCAAGCGCAAGGTGTAAGATACAACTTGCTGTATGCCTATTTATTTCCGTGCTTTTGTGGAAGTTTGAAGAGCTTTACTGTGCATGTTTGTACAGATGGTGCCACCATAGTGGAAACCGTGAGAAGAGAGCTTGCTCAAGCCAAGGAGCAAACCAAGGTAAGCAAGGCAGCCATCGATAAGGTGGCTGCGGACTTAACGACCGAACAGGCCGCTTGGCGCCGTTTTGAGGAACAGGTGACCGAGATGGATCAAAAACTCAAGGACACCGCCGCCAAGTGCGATTCCTTGGAAACAGAAAATAATGCGAAGGGGATCGAACTTGCCAGGGCCCTTCAAGATGCTTCAGATGGATGGTCCGAATCCCACGCGGCGCGCGAGGAAGTCCGTCAAGCCGGTCATATAGCGGCTGGTAAGCCTTTTCTTTTACAGGATAAATTTGGGGACCCGAAGTATGGCTTGCTTAATCGCCTGTGGCGTTCTCCAGACGTGTATGCGAATCTGTCAAAGAGCACTGCGGACCGCCGACTTCTTCCAGGCCCAGGAGGGGCACGCGACGGAGAAGCTCTTCTGGTCGCAGTTTGTGGGGCAGGAGCGCCCACTTATGCTAAATGACCAGATGGCACAATGGGCAGAGCTGCATAAGATGTCCAGTGTATCCATGAAGGACGTCATAGTCTGGTTATGGCGCACCGAGGCCATTCCTGCCAGCTACTTCGGCCTTGTGCAGCGCCTTATCGGTGCGCTGCCCCGGATTGACGCCGTTAAGAGGTGGTCTTGTATAGAAGGAGCATGTATGGCTTTCGCCCGTGTCAAGATGCACTAGGTGAAAATGAATGCCGAAAAGGTGGCAGTTGAGGGTCCTCCGGAAAGCAAGGTCCACCGGACACCGGAGCGCTACGTTGAGGACATGCTAAAAGGTGCTCGCCTTATAGAGGGCCAATGCTCCAAGGACGTAGTGTTCGAATAAAAGTGTTCAAACTATCTGGGGATTTGTGTTATAAACAAAGTCTTTTGTAAGATATTCATTTCTTGATGAAAAGTTTTTATCCTCCTATGCGTCCATTTATTATATTTGAGAGTTCCTAGTCGTCGGCTTCAGCCCCCATGTAGATGCTACTGGGGTGTTTAGAATTGCATATAACTACACTTGACCCAACGTCTTGGTCCTTGAAGGTGGTTTTAGTGCGGCAAACCAGGCAATCAGACTATTCAGTTTTATTGCTCTCACTTAGCTATAGGAGTTTGACAATGGGTCTATTAGGTATCCCCTAGTATGTACGCAGCTACCCTGATGCGGATGCGTTACATATGTGACCGAGAAATGGTCCTTCGTGTAATACAGAAAAATCGCTAAGGATTGTATGGAATCGCTGAGTGGCTGACTAGCTCTCGCCGCATCATGACAGTCAGTTTTCGGCTTTCTCTACTGAGGTGTTTAACCCGACGAACCAGAAACACAATCGCAGTAGTTCTCCCTTTACTACCCTAGCCGATCAGACATAACGTAAGGTAGCAAGCACAGGAGTCGGGCAACGTAAATATTGACCGAAGACATGATTCAGAGCCGATGCATATAATGTCGAGCTCAGGACACCGAATTAAGCTGTAAAGTTGTTCGGACTTTTGTTTGGCAACACATATGCTGCCTTATAGAGCCCTTGGCAATTTTGTGCCAAGATGTGTACATGGGACCACTTAACAGGTGGAATAAAAAATGATACCGAATAAGAATTTCGGTTTACTAAAATCTAATTGATACGTCAAAACGTAATCTTATAGAAGGTACCATAACCACCAAGGCCATTTTACATGCAGGGGGTCTAGGGCTAAGGGAGAAGCTCTATACATGTTCCTGAGCGAAGTTGTGGTGTTCCTGCCACACGTCTATGCCGCTTTTCGCCCAAATAAGAAAGATTTCTTTAAAGGAATGGTCTTCAGCCATGTATACGGAACCGGGCTCGGAAAGAGTCCTCGTGGGTCCGAAGAATGAGTAGGTTTTGATTCACCTGTGGTAAAAATGAAAGGATGATTAAAGAAAGGGCAAGGCCGTATATGGTCGAACCTTTGTATAGGCCTGTCCGTATATTGCCACCGCCGATACCCAAGGTATTTTTCCTGTGTAATTGTGCACGCGCGGTACGAATTCCGTTGATGGATGTGGTGGTCGACGGAGGCTAGGCTGCTAATCTAGCCCTGAAGTTGTCGGACTGTCGGTATGTAGAACTGACCGGTCCTGCATGGTGAAGTCTGATGGCCTAATAGCCAAGGGGCTGTACGGCTTGATAGGGCCGCTTTGTACTTCACCCGCAATGGCGGCTATATGCTCCTCAGTACGGAGGGAGCGCTCCATGTTGCCATTGATTGTAATGACGCCACGTGGACCGGGCATCTTGAGCTTCAAATAGGCGTAATGCGGGACCGCATTGAAGCGGGCAAAAGCAGTTCATCCGAGTAGTGCGTTATAGCCACTTCAGAAGGGGACGATGTTGAAGATCAAGTATTCGCTTCGGAAGTCTTCCGGCGAGCCGAAGAGTACTTCCAGCGTGATTGAGCCCGTACAGCGGGCCTCTTTGCCAGGTATTACTCCTTTGAAGGTAGTTCTACTGGGCTTGATTCTTGATGGATCAATGCCCGTTTTGCAGACAGTGTCTTGATAAAGTAGATTGAGACTGCTGCCGCCATCCATGAGGACTTGCGTAAGATGGAATCCGCCGATGATTGGATCGAGGACCAAAGCTGCCTAACCTCCGTGACGGAAACTGGTTGGGTGGTCCTTTCGATCGAAGGTGATCAGACAAGGCGACCTTGGGTTAAATTTGGCAGCGTCCGGCTCTATGGCGTAGATGTCCCGTAGTGCGCATTTGCGCTCCCTCCTAGGGATATGTGTGACATATATCATATTCACCGTTTTACCTCGGGGAATATTGCTTCTGTCCCCCTGTGTTCGGTTGACGGGGCTCTTGGTCATCGTCGTCGCTTGGCGACCCTTTTCCCTTGTGTTCCGCGTTAAGCTTGCCGACTTGTTTGAAGACCCAACAATTTTTGTTGGTATGATTGGCGGGCTTATCGGGGGTACCATGAACCTGGCAAGGCCGATCGAGTATTCTGTCTAGACTGGATGGGCCATCTTTGTTTGCCTTGAATGGCTTTTTCCGTTGCCCGGGTTGGGAGCCGCTAAATCCGGCGTTAACCACCGTGTCTTGCGTTCTTTCATTCTTGTTTCGACGCTTATGCTTCTCGAGTCGTGGCTTGCCATTGCCGTCCGTGGTTTCGGAGGTACCAGCTGGTGCTATTTCTTCTACGAGTGAGCCAGCTGTCTTGACCCACGCAAAAATGGGTCATAAGTGTGGTGAGGGCTGCCATGGACTTCGGCTTTTCTTGGCCGAGGTGTCGGGCGAGCCACTCTTCTCGGACGCTATGTTTGAAGGCTACGAGGGCCTCTGCGTCCGGACAATCCACAATCTGGTTCTTTTTGATTAGGAACCTTGTCCAAAGTTATTGGGCCGATTCCTTGGGTTGCTGGATTATGTGGCTAAGGTCATCGGCATCTGGGGGCCGAACATAGGTTCCTTGGAAGTTGTCTTTGAATGCATCCTCCAAGTCCTCCTAGCTACCAATAAAATTTTCTGGTAGACTATTCAGCCAGTGTCGTGCTGGTCCCTTATGTTTGAGGGGAAGGTATTTGATGGCGTGTAGATCGTCACCGCGAGCTATGTGAATGTGGAGAAGAAAGTCTTCAGTCCCTACTGTAGGATCTGTTGTGCCGTCGTACGATTCGATGTTCATGGATTTGAACCCTTCAGGGAACTTGTGCTCCATTACTTTATTGGTGAAGCATAGGGGGTGTGCGGTGCCTCTATATCGGGCCATGTCACGGCGCAGTTCGGATGAAGTCTGTATGCGGTTTTCGGCTGGGGCGTGGTTATACTTGCCGCGCCGGGATTGGTAACCGTCCTCTCGCGCTGGGGTGTGCCCCCGTGATCCATAGATTGATCTGGTCTGACCTGCTCTATTTTCCAGGTCTTTTCGCAGTTCAAATGTATATCCTCGAGCTATTGTTTCTCTGCTTTTATGGCGAGGTGGAGTGGGCTGGTGTTTGGCCCAAGTTACTGTTCTGCCCTGGCCACGTGGTGGTCGGTTGGGTCCGTTAGCCGCGTTATGTGCAGGCGGTATGGGCTCCAGTGCCTCGTCGTCGAATTGGGGTAGCAGCTTACGCTTCGAGTAACTCTTTGTTGGGCATTGGAGGCCGTAGTCTTCGGCTGCCAGGACATTAGTCCATCTATCGTTGAGTAGATCTTGGTCAACTTGTAGCTGTTCTTGTTTCTTTTTAGGCTTCTAGCCGTGCCTATTAACTAGCGCTTGAAGCACTCTTGTTCGAGGGGTTCCTCTGGCATGATAAAATCTTCGTCACCAAGGCTTACACTTTCTTTGGAGAATGGCAGATAGTTGCTGTCCTTCGAGTCGTTGTTCCCTGTTTGTTCATCAGTGTCAACTTGCCCGTCCTCCCGATCATCTTGTTCGGATGTTGGTTTGATGGGGTCTTCTTGGTCTTCGGCGTTCTCCGGAGTATCATTGTCTTCGGTGCCGGTATTGCTGTTCTTATCACGGCACGATTTAGAGCGGCGCCACTGACGTCGACATTTCGGCGGTATCTCGGGAGGTTCGTCTTCGACTGGGTTTTTCTCGTCATCACCGTCACAGTTTTTAGGTGTATCCCCCATGATTACGTCATATGAGGAGGTGGCCGTCCAACGTCCGGTCACCGGCCGGTTTTGGGCCTGCTCTTCTCTGGCATCATCGTCCATACCTTCGATGTCCTCGGAGGCGTAATCAAGCATGTCGGTTAAGTCCTCGACAGTGGCTATGAAGTGGGTGGTGGGTGGGAAGTAAAATTCCCTATTTCCAGCCCCTAGCCCGGGCCAGGCGTGATTCAGAAGCGGTTCCTCTATGATGATGAGGGATCGCATTAACTCGAGAGCCTCGTTTAAGAGTGGGGTTTGGACGGGGTCGGAAGTTTCTGGGCTGAGCTCGCATGACGCGAGCCTCCAGGGTTCGGAATTAGTGTCCAGAGAAGAGTCCGGCTTTGTAATGATTGCTGGAGACGCTATTCTCTCTGGTTTTCCGGTGTTATGCTCTAAGGGCGCAGAGAGTCCGGCGGGCTCTAGGCTCCCGTCTCCGGACCTGATGGCATGCTCCGGATCTAAAGCCGGAGTGGTGGTTGGGGCCGCGAACCCTTGGAAGATCAAGTCTCACTAGTAGAAAAAGGGTCAAATGTTCAGCTCATTAGTCCCGGTTTGTAATTGAGCTGGAACTAATGTGACCATTAGTGCCGGTTCCAACAGCTAGCTGGGCCTCTACCATTAGTACCGGTTCATGGCGAATCCTTAGCACCGGTTCATGCCACGAACCGATACTAAAGAGAGTGGTGGCAGGATGTTGTCAGTCTGGGGCCCCTCCAGCACCTTTAGTACCGGTTCGTGGCACGAACCGGTGCTAAAGGTCGTCGTATATCAACCCTTCGTCCAACCGCAATCGATCTATCTCTATTTTCCCATTTCCCCTCTCCTCTCTGTTCTTCCCCTCTACCTCGAGCTCATCTCACATTTTGCCCAAATTTTGTCAAGATTTGAAGGCCCCCATCCATTCAAGTGATCACAAAGGTAAGCAACTCTGTCCTTTCATCTCTCATTGCTATATTAGCTTTTGGAATGTTTTATATAGTCATTAATTTGTGGGTTTTAGTAATTTGGGAGGAATTATATGTGGTCTTTTATTTGATTTATATGCAATTTGACCTCAAAATAACTCTTAGTTTGCATATGTAGGTGTGGTTTACTTAGTGCCTTCCCGTCTCCATCCTAACCACCGTCAATCGTCTGCACCGTCTTGTCGCCAGCACCACCTTGTGGGGTGAGCCCTCTTGTTCTTATCTTTCTTATATAAAAAATCATGTTTGTGTGATTTAGATATATAGTTACTTGTATAATTATCTTACCCGTACGTTTGTTTGTTATTCATAGTTCCATGCTTTTGATATCCGTCCCCGCCGGCCCTCGTCCAGGTTATGATTAGGATGTGGTATATTTTCTTTTATAACTATTTTGTTGCATTTCGTGTTTATGACAAATTATGCCCATCAAGTTGACATAGATATTTTTATCTAGGAGGTATGTGAACCAGAAATTCCAACCGACCCTATTGTCGAGAGGTTAAATTTAGTTGAAAGAGAAAATGAGTATTTGAAAGAAAAATTGAAAAGAATTGAGGGGGATAAGATGGAAATGGAGTTGCATGTTGCCGATGTCGTCGATGATCACAAGATCAAGATGGAGAAAATGCGCTTCAAGATTAGAAAGATTAGAAAATATGTCATTGATAGTGTGGCTTGGTATCATTACGATGTTGGATCAATTGTTACCTTAGTTGCGATCTTGATCGCATTTGTTGTTGCATTTAAGTTCTCTAGCTAGAGAGATATTTATATGTTTGCTTTATGAGAATAAGTATTGTATGAACTTTATGTATGAACTTGTATTAATTTGGTCTATTCATTCTTGTGTAATGAAGATGAGCCGGAAATGGATGTACGATGACCGATGCTCTCCCCAGTTTGTTGAGGGCGTGCATACTTTTCTGATTGCGGCTCAGGCAAACAAACGGGCGGATGGTTTTATGCCTTGTCCATGTGCTGGCTTTAAAAATGATCACAATTACTCTAAATTTAGAACCATTTACATCCACCTATTTGAGTCCGATTTCATGCCCCACTATATTGTTTGGACCAAGCACGGAGAAAGAGGGGTTATGATGGAAGAAAATGAAGAAGAAGAGGACGACGATAGCTATCCTGGCCATGGGTTCCCTGAATACAATGATACAACAATGGCGGAAGAAGCCGAGCTGGCAATGCGGGAAGAAGCTGAACAAGAGGCATCAGATGAGCCAACTGATGATCTAGGTCGGGCCATTGCCGATGCAGAGAGAAATTGCGCAAGTGCAAAGGAGAAGAAGAACTTGCAGTGCATGTTAGATGATCACAAGAAATTGTTGTACCCGAATTGCGAAACTGACAATAAAAAGCTGGGCACCACACTGGAATTACTGCAATGGAAGGCAGAGAATGATGTATCTGACAAGGCATTTGGAAAGTTGCTGGTAAAGTTAAAGAAGATGCTTCCAAAGGACAATGAATTGCCCGAGAGTAAGTACGAAGCAAAGAAGGATGTCCACCCTTTAGGGTTAGAGGTGCGGAAGATACATGCATGCCCTTGCATCCTCTACCACAGTGAGTACACGAATTTGAACGTGTGCCCGGTATGCGGTGCATTGCGCTATAATATGAGCCGCGATGACCCTGGTGATGTCGAGGGCGAGCGTCCCAAGAAGATTCCTGCCAAGGTGATGTGGTATGCTCCTATAATACCATGATTGAAACGTTTGTTCCTAAACAAAGAGCATGCCAAGGCGATGCTATGGCATAGAGAATACCGTAAGAAAGACGGAAAGTTGAGAGTACCCGCTGATGGGTCGTAGTGGAGAAAAATCAAGAGAAAGTATAGGGAGGAGTTTGCAGGTGACGCAAGGAACGTATGGTTTGGTCTAAGCGCAGATGGCATTAATCCTTTTGGGGAGCAGAGCAGCAACCATAGCACATGGCCTGTGACTCTATGTATGTATTGCCTTCCTCCTTGGTTATGCATGAAGCGGAAGTTCATTATGATGCCAGTGCTCATCCAAGGCCCTAAGCAACCCAGCAACGACATTGATGTGTACCTAAGGCCATTAGTTGAAGAACTCTTACATCTGTGGAATGGAATAGGTGTACGTGCGTGGGATGAGCACATGGGGGAAGAATTTGACCTAAAGGCGTTGCTATTCGTGACCATCAATGATTGGCCTGCTCTCGTTAACCTTTCAGGACAGACCAACAAGGGATACCACGCATGAACGCACTGCTTGGATGATACCGACAATATATATTTGGGTAATTGTAGGAAGAATGTGTACCCAGGACATCATCAATTTCTTCCGAGCCTGCATCCCGTAAGAAGGAAAGGCAAGCATTTCAAAGGTGAGGCAGATCACCGGACGAAGCCTCGCCACCGTACTGGTGCTGATGTACATGATATGGTCAAGGATTTGAAGGTAGTCTTTGGAAAGGGTCCTAGCGGACAACCTGTTCCGTATGACGCTGACGAACACGCACCCATGTGGAAGAGGAAATCTATATTTTGGGACCTGCCGTATTGGAAAGACCTAGAGGTCCGCTCCGCAATCGACGTGATGCACGTGACGAAGAATCTTTGCATGACCCTGCTTGGTTTCTTAGGTGTGTATGGGAAGACAAAAGATACACCGGAGGCACGGGAGGACCAGCAACATATGCACGGAAAAGACGGCATACATCAGGGTCATGCCAGCTATGCTCTTACCAAAGAAGAGAAGGAAATCTTCTTTGAATGCCTGCTCAGTATTAAGGTACCATCTGGCTTCTCGTCGAATATAAAGGGAATAATAAATATGGCAGAGAAAATGTTCCAGAACCTAAAGTCTCATGACAGCCACATGATTATGATGCAACTGCTTCCGGTTGCATTGAGGGGGCTTCTACCAGAAAACGCTCGATTAGCCATTGTGAAGCTATGTGCATTTCTCAATGCAATCTCTCAGAAGGTAATCAATCATGAAATCATACCAAGGTTAGAGAATGATTTGGTGCAATGTCTTGTCAGTTTCGAGTTGGTGTTCCCACCATCCTTCTTCAACATCATGACGCACGTCCTAGTTCACCTATGCGAAGAGATTAACGTTCTTGGTCCTGTATTTCTACACAATATGTTCCCCTTTGAGAGGTTCATGGGAGTCTTAAAGAAACATGTTCATAACCGTGCTAGGAAAAAAGGAAGCGTCTCGAAGGGCCATTAAAATGAGGAGGTCATTGAGTTTTGTATTGACTTTATTCCTGACCTTAAGCCGATTGGTGTTCCTGAATCGCGGCATAAGGGAAGACTGGATGGAAAAGGCATGCTAGGAGGGGATCAAATAATATGTATGGACGTGCATTCTCTCACTCAAGCACACTACACAGTTCTATAGAATTCTTCCTTCGTGGCTCCATATATGGACGAACACAAGAATTTTCTACGCTCCAAACACTTGGAATAGTCTGACGACTAGATTACACGTGAACAAACGGGGACTTTCGCCGGCTGGTTGCAGACATGTGCCATGCATGACGCCGCTATTGAACATGACATGTACTTGCTGTCCCAGTTACCATCTTCAAATATAATGACTTTCAAAGGGTACGAGATAAATGGGAATACATTTTACACGATCGCCCAAGATAAGAAGAGCACCAACCAAAACAGTGGTGTCCGCTTTGATGTAGCAACCAAGACAGGAAAGGAAACTTATTATGGTCACATAGAGGACATATGGGAACTTGACTATGGACGTGGTTTGAAGGTCCCTTTGTTTTGGTGCAAATGGGTGAATATGACACGAGGTGGGGTAATGGAAGACCCGCAGTACGGAATGACAACAGTGGATCTCAACAATCTTGCATATGCAGACGAACCATTCATCCTAGCCAATGATGTGGCACAGATTTTCTATGTGAAGGACATGTCCACCAAGCCAAGAAAAAGAAAATATAAGGTAGCGAATGCATCATAAGATGAGCCAAAGCGCCAAATAGTTCTTTCTGGGAAAAGAAACATCGTAGGAGTGGATGACAAGATAGACATGTCAGAATATTATGATGAATATTGACCCGAGCATCCAGTTAAATGATGAAGATTGTCCATGGTTACGGCGCAAAGGGACACGCGCGACGAAAAAGTTTCACACGGCCCAAAGATCCCACTCTGGGATGTGATCAACTTATCACTGTCATCACTTTATTCTCTAGTGAGTTTCCGGACTTATATATCTAGAAAGTCCCGCTTCGAACAAACCGGAGGGAATATTTGTAATAGTTAGGGTACTTGTGCGTTTTGGCATTTGAAATGCGAAGAAATTTTATGTGCAAACAAATTTGTTCATGCATTTACTGATTTTTTCAGCTAAATGACCCTCAAATTGAAAAACACCTCAAATGAACTCTGAAAAGGTTGAAAGTTGGCATGGTATCATAGTTTCACCCACATAGAATGTGCAAAAAAGTAGAGAGGGTTACGGCAAAAACTGGATACATTTCATGTACAAAATGGACAATCTCTTTTGAAGTATAAAGGTTCCGGACAAAAACTCATCTGTTACAAAGGCTTTTCATTTTTTTAAATAACCTAAGTATTACCAAATTGAATATAATGATAAAACACACTAATATTAAACATAAGAAAAAAGAATCACTGGAAAATCTATTTTTAAGGTTAAGTTATTCACAAACTAGTGATTCACACAAATTTGAAATAATTCAAATTTAAACTATTCAAATTTGAAAACTACCAGCACTAACAGATAGTTTGTAGTTTTTTTACCTAAAGCAAAAATATTCACAAAGAAAATCTAAATACAGCAAAAACAACTCAAAAACAAATAAAAGAAAATAAATAAAGCAGAAAAGAAAAAGAAGAAGAAAAAACTAAATAAAAAAGCCCGCCTACTCGGCCACAACGGCCTGCATATGACTAGAAACCCAACCTCTAGTTGGGCCAGGATGCAGGCCCGCTTGCCCAGTAGGCCCAACAGGGCATCGCAGTAGAGGTAGGCCCAGAAGGCCTGCTTTAGGGAGGAGCTCGAGACAGCAGCGGCAGCAAGGCTGATAAGCAGGTGCGGGGGCCCCTCGGCTAGCGAGGTGGGACTAAACTTCTGCGCCCCTCGCTTGGCAGTGCACCACCTTTAGTACCAGGTGGTGGCTCCAACC